>NW_025183347.1:1292-2644 GCF_004010195.1 Chiloscyllium plagiosum | reverse complement strand
TCTTAGTTTCCCCGTCAGACATAATTTAATAATGTTTTTAACCAATACTTTTTCTTTTTTCTTTTTTTTTGTATGGTTTTAATTAGGTGTAATTAGGTTAAGGATTTTTAATTCTGCTTTTAGATGTTTTTAGAAATAAAGTTATCAATTTTAAGTCCCTTAATTAAGGGTGGAGGGTAAAGGTGATGATAAATAAAATACACGCTCAACACAACAGATGATGAGTGGTTAACTATCTAACGGTCGAATAATTCAGCTCATCCCTCGCCTTGGTGTAATTCTGGTTCGACAACTTTTGTTGTTTTTTCTTTTCCCGTTCCCTTCAGATCATCCGTCTGTGGTTTTGCTGGATAGGGGTATTCACGTATCAACGAGCGACGTAAAAACTCGAAAAGGACACTCCATCATGTATGATGAGTGCAATAAATAGCCGGGATGGACACAATGGGTTGAATGGTCTCATTCTGTACTGTAAAATTCTATGATTCTATAATTATGGATGCTACATCTTTGTCACCATGTCCAGGAAGGTGGTGTCGGGATGTATCCGTTATGAAATTACAGAGCTGATTATTCTGCATGTGCTGTGTGTGTTATGCTGCGAAATTCCAACTTTATAAATTATTTCCCATGTTTCCAGGACTGGATCTGCAAAGAGCTGGAAATCTCTTACTGACAGTGAAATATCCAAAGCATCACTAGGCCCCATTACAAAGCAGGATATATATGTAACACCACAAACTATAGGGTTTGTTTTTTTACCACACCTATGGTGTTAAGTTAGTTCAGGATTGCAAAATTCCATAAAATGTTTATGAGTAGTTTAATAAATTGACTTTGTTTATTCAGCAGCAAACTATCAGCATTCAAACCGGAAACTAACATAAATAGACAGCTGATGTATCTGGTTTTTTTGTAATTCTGCAATTCTTCACAAACTGCTTCAGCTCAACATGTTCTCCCTTGTAGCTGGATTTTTTAATTTAGTTCAGACCACTATGTGCCATCACTAAACCTTGTTTTAAAGAATCTAAATAACATATATTTCAAAAAGGCTTGTTCTTTCATTAAGAATGCACATTTTTTCGAAAGGTAGAAAAATTGCATTCTCAAATGCTTTCATTGCAAGATTACGTAAAGTAAGTTCATATCCCACTTCAGAGACCTGTGCTTTGTGAATCAGACTGATGCACCAGTGCAGTGCCATGAGTGTGCTTTGCTGTTCGAGTGCGATCATTTGCTGAGCTGAGGCCCCGGCTGCTCATCAGACAAATGCAGAGTCTTTGCTACTTTTGAAAGACAAGCATAGAGGGTCCTTGTGGGTGTCTTAGCTAATATTCAGTCTTCAACGA
>NW_025183347.1:0-929 GCF_004010195.1 Chiloscyllium plagiosum | reverse complement strand
GTCATCTAAAATCATAAGACTCTGATGTCGAGGATGTACTAGGATTGTCTCAGCAATCTGATCAGTCTGAACCCTTGCTGAAGTTAGACATTAAGAAACTGCAGCACATCAATGTCCCTGAGCGTATCAAGGAATTAACTCCAATAAACAGAGTCCTGTCTGATGACACAAAACAGCCTTTAGTAGCTTAGCTTGTTGAAAAGACATTTGAGGACTTGAAGGATGAGGAATATTACTTGCACAAGGACGGCTATCCTGATGAGAAGGACGGTGCAAGTGATCATTCAGCCAGTTCTGTGAAGATTGTCAGATCAGTTAAGTCGGGCACGTCCATTGCATCTGCGCGATCTGACTCTGGAGAATTGAAAAGAACTCCATCAGAGAATGATTCTTATTCTCAAGATTTTGAGTACCTTTCCCAAGGAAAGGAAGCAACTTACTCAGAAAGTTTTGAGTCATTGCGATGGAGGAATGAAGACATGGTGACAAAAATCTCACTGAGGCCCAAGTGCTCTCCTGTCCTGTGCATTTCAGCAGGAGGGAATGAATGAAGGGGAGAAGCTTTCTCGAAGTGTTTCACCAAGTATCAGTATGGATGATGAAATCAGTGAGCGACTGGGTGAGAAATACTCTCCCAGCTGTGGTAGCGTACATTCAGAACAACTTGTAGACTTGAAATCACCAAGTGAGAAGAGCAAAGTGATGCTAGCAATGAGGAACAAATTCCCATGCCATCACATTCTCCCTCTCCGTGCCGCACCCCAACAGCCATGTTACCTGAAACTGATGAGCTGCCTGAATCCCAAATTGGTGCAAGAATTTTAGTGAGTAGCATCCACTGGGGACACTTCGCTTCAACGGCAGAACTAGCTTCGCCAGTGGCTTTTGGGCTGGTATGGAGCTGGATAAGCCAGAAGGCAGTCATAATG
>NW_025183346.1:1369-2644 GCF_004010195.1 Chiloscyllium plagiosum | reverse complement strand
TGTAAGACTAAGATAGGTATATATTTGAACAATGAAATAATTAAGTGTTGCGGTGAGAGGTCGGGTAAGTGGAGCTGAAGCAACTACAAGATCAGCCATGATCTTAATGAATGGGGAGCCAGTCTCGAGCTGCCAGATAGTCTACTTCTGCTCCTAGTTCTTTTGTTTTAAGTGCTCTTTGAATGGTCTCCCTCTGACAGAGGGAGTCCGAATTTGCTGTTAATCACATCCAAAACACAGTGTGATTATATGCGACGTTTTTCATATAATCGTAGAATCATAACAATGTGAAAATAGGCCATTAGGCACAACAAGTTCACATTAACCTTCCATTCTGTATCGCACATTGCATTACAGTATCTCAGCAGTTAGCACGACTGCGTCACAACTTCAAGGACCTAGTTTCAATTCCTGCCTGTGTGGAGTTTGCATATTCGCCCCGTTTCAGCGTGGGTTTCCTCCCACAAGATGAAGATGAGCAAGTCGGATGATTTTTCCATGCTAAATTGCCCATAGTTTTCAAGGATATGCAGGTTGCGTGCATTACTCAGGAGTAAATATATGGCAGAAAAATGGGTCTCAGTGAGTTCTTGGTGGGAGGGTCCGTGTGGGCTTGTTGGGCCAAGCGGGCTATTCTCGCACTGTAGGGAGTATAATTCTACTCAGACCCATTCCTCTCTCATTTTTCTCGACATTTCACCGAACTAATGCATCTAGATTTCTCATCCTTGAAAACTATGGGCAAGTTAGCATGACCAATTCACCTAAGCTGCCATCTTTGATTGTGAAAGGAAACCGAAACACTCAGAAGAAACCCACACAGGTACGAACATATATTCAGCGTTCCATTAAATGCTTGACTCTGCCTGTCCTCTGGTTCTATCTCCTGCCACCTCAGATGTGAACATCCTGTACCATATATGCGAGGCAAATCAGAGGCAGCAGGACTCTGAGCTATGTTCGTTCAGCAGAGTCCAAGGCTTTGGACGCAGCAGCCACAGCTGCTCTCTGCTCATTCAGGAGATGTACCTCACACACCCTCTTAGTTGATCTAAAATCAGAATGGACCGTTTCACTTTTTCACTTATTTTGCTGATATTTTGTCGCAGTTATTCCCACTTCAAATCATCAGTTGCATGACAGGGTTCGTTAGCTTGTATAAAACAGTCTACCTCAACGTACAACAACACTTTCTTCCCGATCATTACATTTTTTTACAATTGACATACTACCTGTCATAACTTCCATTTTTCAGCTGTTGAGCACACGAATGTG
>NW_025183346.1:0-603 GCF_004010195.1 Chiloscyllium plagiosum | reverse complement strand
CTTTTGATAATTTGGACAAGACTAATCAGAAACGTTCTTCACATTAGCTGATTAGATAATAAATACGGGACAAAATTTACATTCAGGAACAAGCTTTTCTCGGATAATCATCATTGTCAATGAAGGATTTACACCAATCTCTCCTCCTGTGATGTAGTTCACGGAGGCCACACCAATTAGCCTCTTGAACATTCCCTCTCTTTCCCATTGCGTGACTCTGTATTTGAAGATGGCGTTTACTCAATTCCCTTAGTTTCTGCTGAGGGCTTTCATGTGACCAAACAGAACCACACGTCTTTGGACAAATGTGGCGAGACAGTGCACGGATTTTGAGTGCAGGACAGGAAGGAGGGTCGCCAGAGTCGAAATGTTTAACTCTGTTTTTCTCCATACATGATTGCAAAACTACAGAGTTCCTTCAACAAGTTTTGTTTTTGTTGCAGAATGGCTTTCCTATTCCTTCCTTCTTTGTCACAGCTTTGCCCGATCAGCAGGATTGACAAGTTATGATTCTCCACTTACGAAAATGGTAGCCGCTTGTTGCCCTATTAAGGAATGAAGTCTTTTAGCCCTGGGGCACCCCGCTGGCAGACGAGGTCACGC
>NW_025183345.1:0-2644 GCF_004010195.1 Chiloscyllium plagiosum | reverse complement strand
GACACAGCGCACACACAGCATGATATAGTATATACACAGGGCACACACAGCATGATATTATATAGATACAGCACACACACAGCATGATATTGTATAGACACAGAACACATACAGCATGATATTGTATAGACACAGCACACACACAGCATGATATAGTACAGACACAGTACACATACAGCATGATATAGTATAGACACAGCGCACACACAGCATGATATAGTATAGACACAGCACACACACAGCATGATATTGTATAAACACAGCACACATACAGCATGATATTGTATAGACACAGCACACACACAGCATGATATTGTACAGACGCAGCACGTATATAGCATGATATAGTATAGACGCAGCACACACACAGCATGATGTTGCATAGACACAGAACACATACAGCACGATATTGTATAGACACAGCACACAACATCATGATATTGTATAGACGCAGCACATTTATAGCATGATATAGTATACACGCAGCACACATACAGCATGATATTGTATAGACACAGCACACAACAGCATGATATTGTATAGACGCAGCACATTTATAGCATGATATTATATAGACACAGCACACATACAGCATGATATGGTAGAGACACAGCACACATACAGCATGATATTGTATAGACACAGCACACAACAGCATGATATTGTATAGACACAGCACACATACAGCATGATATTATATAGACACAGCACACATACAGCATGATATAGTATAGACACAGCACACATACAGCATTATATAGTATAGACACAGCACACGCACAGCATGATATTGTATAGACACAGCACACACGGCATGATATAATACAGACACAGCACACACACAGCATAATATTGTACAGACACAGCACACACAGCATGATATTGTATAGACACAGCGCACACACAGCATGATATAGTACAGACACAGCACACATACAGCATGATATAGTATAGACACAGCACACACACAGCATGATATTGAAAAGACGCTGCAGACACGCAGCATGATATTGTATAGACACAGCACACAGACAGCATGATATTGTATAGATACAGCACACACACAGCATGATATTGTATAGACGCAGCAGACACGAAGCATGATATTGTATAGACACAGCACACATACAGCATGATATATTATAGACACAGCACACATAGAGCAGGATATTCTATAGACACAGCGCACACACAGCATGATATTGCATAGACAAAGCACAAACACAGCATGATATTGTATAGACGCAGCACACATACAGCATGATATAGTATAGACACAACACACACACAGCATGATATTGTATAGACACAGCACAAACACAGCATGATATTGTATATACGCAGCACACATACAGCATGATATAGTATAGACACAGCACACACACAGCATGATATTGTATAGACACAGCACACACACAGCATGATATTGGAGAGACGCAGCACACACACAGCATGATATTGTATTGACACTGCACACACACAGCATGATATGGTATAGACGCAGCACACACACAGTATGATATTGTATAGACACAGCACACACACAGCATGATATTGCATAGACACAGCACAAACTCAGCATGATAAGGTATAGACGCAGCACACACACAGCGTGATATTGTATAGACGCAGCAGACACGCAGCATGATATTGTATAGACACAGCACACATCCAGCATGATATTGTATAGACGCAGCACACACACAGCATAATATTGTATAGACACAGCACACGCATGACATAGTATAGACATAGCACAGATACAGCATGACATTGTCTCGACACAGCACACACACAGCATGATATAGGAAATGCTCAGCACACACACAGCATGATATTGTATAGATGCAGCAGACACGCAGCATGATATTGTATAGACACAGCACACATCCAGCATGATATTGTATAGACAAAGCACACACACAGCATGATATTGTACAGATACAGCACACACACAGCATGATATTGTATTGACACAGCACACACACAGCATGATATTGTACAGACTCAGCACACACACAGGATGATATTGTATAGACACAGCACACACACAGTATGACATAGTATCGACACAACAAACACATAGCTTGATATTGTATAGACGCAGCACACACACAGCATAATATTGTATAGACACAGCACACATACAGCTTGATATAGTACAGACGCAGCACACATACAGCATGATATAGTATAGACACAGCACACACACCGCAAGATACAGTATAGACGCAGCACACACACAGCATGATATAGTATAGAAGCAGCACACATACAGCATGATATTGTGTAGACACAGCACACACACAGCATGATATAGTGTTGACACAGCACACATACAGCATGATATAGTATAGACACAGCACACACACAGCATGATATTGTATAGACAGCACACACACAGCATGATATAGTACAGACACAGCACACATACAGCTTGATATAGTACAGACGCAGCACACATACAGCATGATATAGTATAGACACAGCACACACACCGCAAGATACAGTATAGACGCAGCACACACACAGCATGATATAGTATAGAAGCAGCACACATACTGCATGATATTGTGTAGACACAGCACACACACAGCATGATATTGTATAGACAGCGCACACACAGCATGTTATAGTACAGACA
>NW_025183344.1:0-2644 GCF_004010195.1 Chiloscyllium plagiosum | reverse complement strand
AAATCGACGTTTCGGGCATAAGCCCTTCTTCAGTATTATAGAAGGGAAGGTAAAAGGTTAGAGGAAGGAATTGTAAATAGTAGTTAGCTAATTATTCTCTGTTAAACTTTAAGAAATAAAGTTGTTAATTTTTACTTTAAATAGTTCTTGACCACTCAAATTCTAACAAATTACTGCCAGGATAATCTCTTCTGTGTTGCTGGTTTTAAATTAAGCAGGAGGGTTTACCCCGTGTCGTAACATTTTAGTGGCTTGAATCCGTGTTCAAACTGGTTTAGACAGATTTGAATAGATTTGGGAATACAGAAAATCCCAGCAGATTTAAACACTTGCAGGTTAGTGTCCTTTTTCTTTAAATAAAATGTAGGTGAGACAGTTTGTTTAATTTTGGTGACTTGTGGTTGATTAAATTAAAAGTGAGAGAAATGGCTCTTAAAATTGCTAAAGAGGTTCTGGGATTTGAAGATGATTCTCAAGTTTGCCAAAAAAGTTTAGAAGGAAAGAAAAAGGCCATACTTTTGGAATTAGCAAATAATTTAGATTTGGGTTAACCAAGGACAAAAGGAAAGCTGACATTGTAAAGGGGTTACTCAAACACTTAGGTCTGTCAGAGAAACAGACAAGTGCAGTAGAGGGAGAAAAACTTAAATTACAATTGAGGAAAATGGAGTTAGAAGATAAACAAGGATAGAGAGAAAGAGGAGAGAGAGAGGGAAAAAAACAGAGAGAAAGTTCTTCATTGAGCAAAGGGAGAGAAGAAAGGGAGAGAGAAAGAGAGAATTTGAACTTGACAAGTTGCGACTTAGTCAGCAAAGACAAGTTAACAGGATGGAGATTAAAAGAGAAGATAGTGATATATATAAATATGTTAAAACTCTGCCACATTTTGATGAGAAAGATGTTGAAGCCTTCTTTATTTCATTCGAAAAATTGGCGAGGCAGATGGAGTGGTCTGAGGGTTTGTGGGTAATGCTGGTTCAGATTACCTTGGTAGGCAGAGCTAGTGAGATATTTGCCACATTGTCAGATGAGGGGTCAAGAGGTTATGAAGAGGTTAAACAGGCTATTTTAAGTGCTTATGAATTGGTACCAGAAGCATATAGACAATAGTTCAGAAACACAAAGAAGGAACCAGGTCAGACTTATGTTGTGTTCGAAAGAATTAAACATAGTCATTTTGATCGATAGGTGCCTGCTTTGAAAACAGATAGGGCATTTGAGGCTCTAAGAGAGATTATTCTGCTGGAGGAGTTTAAAAACTCACTTCCAGAGATGGCAAACATTCACGTGGAGGAACAGAAAGTTCAGGAAGTGAGAAGGGTAGCAGAAGTATCCAATGAGTACATGCTGGTGCATAAGTCAAGCTTCCTGTGAGGGATAGAAATTGGGAGAAAGGAAGATCCTACACTATGAAACCCAGAGTAGAGAGCACTGGTTAGAATTTACCACAGACTAAAAAAAACCCAACAGGGTGGAAGGGAGGTGAAAGTTCTCGGATGTGTTCACTGTAATGGAGTGGGACACAGAAAGTTACAATGCCGGTGGTTTCAGAAGGGCACTGAGAAAAGGTGTTTTCATGGCCAGAATGTAGGACATGTAAAGTCACAGTGCTGGTCGTTAAAGAACGACACTGTGGGAAAAGATGTGGTAAAAGAGGCTAAGTCAGTGGCATTAGTGAAGGTAGTACAGGAGACCCCAAGAAGAGCTGAGGAGCTGCAGGAGAGTGCACAGCCTGGGCAGGGGCTGGGTATGGAGTTAGTACCTGATCTCAATAAATAATTCACCTGTGGGTAAAGTTTACTCAGAAAGAACAGATGGAGAAGGGCAGGAAGTTATAATTTTGAGAGATGCAGGACCTAACCAGTTGCTGATAGTAAGGGATAAGTGAACATGCACGCTTTCTGAACTGTTACCTCAGTGTGGTAATTTGTGGGATAGACAGACAGAAATTTAGTGTTCCCATACATAAGATCAGGTTGGAGTGACAACAAGACTGGGGAAGTTAGTTCCATCAATTCAGTTTGTTCTTGGGAATGATTTGGCAAGTTTCAAGGTGGGAGTCATACCCCTTGTTGTGGAGAAGCCCAAGAAACTGAGGAGTTAAAACAGAAATATCCTGGTATTTTCCCAGACCTTGTGGTAACCAGATCCCACTATCATAAGTCACAGCACGAAGCGAAAAGTAAAGAGAAAGATGAAGGAGTTGAGGTTCAGTTAGCGGATACCCTTGATGTTTGATGTAATGGTGCAGGAAAAGCCTGGACAGGCAGAGGGTCTGACAGAAGTGTTCAGTCCTGAAAGGCTAAGGGACTTGCAACAGCAAGACAGGACAATAAAAGATATATATGTGGATGCATACTCTGAAAAGGAGGCAGAGAACATTCCGGAGGGTTATTATCTGAAAGATAGAATCCTAAGGCAGAAATAGAGACCACGGCAGGTTAGTGCAGAGGAGAAATGGGCCAAAGTGCACCAGGTTGTGTTGCTGGTAGCATAGAGACAGGTGGTTTTATGGGTAGAACATGAACTTCCTGAAGGAGGTCATCTACGGGTACGAAAGATTCAGGATAAGGTACAAAACATTTTTATTGGCCTGGAATGCACAAGTATGTGTTTAACTTTTCCCGTATGTGTCATACATGCC
>NW_025183343.1:0-2644 GCF_004010195.1 Chiloscyllium plagiosum | reverse complement strand
GAGGTCGACACCAGAGGAAGAGACAGAGCGCCGAGGGGAGAAAGGAGGGCAGCACCCCACAAATAACAAATGACAAACCCTCTGAGGGGGCTGTTAAAGACCACTCCCCACCTGGTGAGAACCAGGAGGTACGCACCGCCCCACAATTCCAGGTAACTGGGAGCAGGGATCTTCGGACAGCCCCGATGTCAGAGAGAGAACGGGACTGTGCGAACCCTGGTCCTGACCCGAAGACACCAGAGCAGGGAAATGTCTGCAGCGAGGAGCCGGGCAGCTACCTCGGCCCTGCGAATGTCCAGCAGTTCGTGTTCACACAGGAATGCTGATAACGACCCCAGAGAGGCTGGACCATCAGCAAATGGACACTGGTAACCTGATAAACGTTTGTAATCGGGATACAAATTGCCAGTATTCATATGCATAGCATTAAATCTGTTACGCGATGTGTCTATATGCTGGCCTTCCTGACCAACGATAAAGCTGACTTCCTGTTTCTGCAGGAGTGTGGGATACCGTACCTCAGTAGCTACAGGAGATGGTCGAGTTTGTGGGCCCATCGGCCGTCAGTTTGGTTGGGGGGTCAATTACAGCCACGCCTCCAGCCTGGGTATTCTGTTGCAAGGAGGCGACTTCAACATCTCCGAGATTAAGGAGGAAGTGGGCGGGCGCCTCCTCGTCGCTGATATCATGCACAGAAACTCTCCCCTGAGACTAATTAATGTGTACGCCCCAACGGATAAGAGTTAAAGGTTAGCTGTCCTGCAGCAGCTACCATTGTTGCTGGCTACGTCCAGGCCATTCATTCTGGCCGGAGACTTCAACTGTATCATTGATGCAGATGGACGATCCGGCGGGGGGACAGTAAACTGGACATCACGTCCAGAGTCCTGATGGAAACTGTCAAAGATGCCAATCTGTACGACGTCTTCAGCACCCCTGCAGACGGAGTGCAGCGAAGATACATCTGGTCAAGGGCAAATGGGTCTCCTGCCCAAGGATAGATTACCTGTTTGTATCCCGAACGTTCTCGGTCAGATCCACTGAAGTCAAGCCGATGTTCTTCTCTAACCACTGCCTCCTGCTGGCCGACTGTCACCTACAGGACGAGCAGCGGGCTGGTAAGGGAACGTGGAATCTGAACACCAAGCGGTTGACTCCAGAAACATTGAGGACGCCAAGAGGGACTACGCAGGTTGGAGAACCGTGAAGCCCCTCTTTGAGTCCCCTTTTGTTTGTTTTAAAACCTGGTAGCCAACCTAGCTAACTTACTCTGATTAATTCTCATTGTACCTTTCGCAACACAAATTGCAAAGTAGCGGTTTGTGCTGCTTGCTTCAGAATGTTTTGAGTGGTCTGTCCTCGTCCACAATAACTCTGTGCCCGGATTGATGAGGGAGAACATGGTCTAGAGGGTACCTTTTCTATGTGCTGCCGCTTTCAGAGAACTGTGGATCTGTAACCCGAGTAGATTACTCTGCATGGTGATGTTACTAATGGTTCTGCCATTTATTGTAGCTTTCCATCCTCCATTAAATATTCCAAGAAGCATTACTTCATATTTGTCCAGATTAAATTCTATCTGCCATTTCGCCACTGAAATCTCCAGCCAATGTACACCTTGCCGTAAACTCAGGTAATCCTCTTCAATATCCACAGCTCTCCAAAACATAGTGTCGTTCACATTTTTACTCATCTGACCACCTATATTCTCCTTCAAATCATTTATCTGTTTCACAAGACAAGGGTAGCACTGAACTCCGCAGTGAATCACTGGGTCATGGATCTCCAGTCAATCAAAACATCTTTCCATCACGACTCTGTCTTCAACGATGAAGTCAGTTATGTATCCATCTTACATGATCACCACAGAAACCATTTGAATTCACCTTCTGTATTAGCCACAAGCAAACTTGTCAAAGGCCACGCTGAAGTACATGTAGTTAAGACTCACACAACACCAGTTTATAGTCCAACAGGTTTATTTGGAAGCACAGGTGGTTGGCACATTGAGTCCTGAGTCCAACCATCTGGTGAAGAAGCAGTGCTTCGAAAGCTCGTGTTTCCAAATCAACCTATAACATGGTGTAATGTGATTTTTAACTTTGTCCACCTCAGTCCAACACAGGCTCCTCCAAGTTATGAAGCCCGTGTAGACATCATACCGCCCCATGGTCTGAGCAATTGTTTTTTACTTCCTCAAAAAACCCTCTTAAGTTTGTGAGACAAGAGTTTCCCTGCACAAAGCCATGCTGCCTGTCGCTGAACACTAACAAACACAGAAAGACAGTTCTCGCACGGGGTTAGAAAGAGAATAAAGCTGCATCAACAGTATATTCTATCAGACTGTCACAGGACAGATACAGCACAGTGTAGTATTGTGGACTGTACTGTCCCCATCAAAAATTCCAGGACAAGATGGCATGCGATTAGCCATGGAATAAAACTCATTTTGCAATGTCCGATCAAATACTTCAGGGCAGGTACATAATGGGGTTAGGTACAGAATAAAACTCATCCTCCACTGTCCAAAGTAAAGACTCCAAGACAAGGGTAGCTTGCAGTTTGGCACAATGGCTCCGTGGTTAACACTGCTGCCTCACAGGTTCCCTCAAGGATCCCAGGTTTGATCCCAACCTCGGGCGGC
>NW_025183342.1:0-2644 GCF_004010195.1 Chiloscyllium plagiosum | reverse complement strand
CTCGTGCACTCTGTTTTCCATGCGCTCTGTTTCACCTGCGCTCTGTTTCTCGTGTGCTCTGTTTCCCGTGCGCTCTGTTTCTCGTGCACTCTGTTTCTCGTGTGCTCTGTTTCCCGTGCGCTCTGTTTCACGTGCACTCTGTTTTCCATGTGCTCTGTTTCCCAAGCGCTCTGTTTCTCATGCGCTCTGTTTCACATGCGCTCTGTTTCCCATGCGCTCTGTTTCTAGTGCGCTCTGTTTCTCATGCGCTCTGTTTCTCGTGCACTCTGTTTTCCATGCGCTCTGTTTCCCGTGCGCTCTGTTTCTCGTGTGCTCTGTTTCCCGTGCGCTCTGTTTCTCGTGCACTCTGCTCCTCGTGTGCTCTGTTTCCCGTGCGCTCTGTTTCTCGTGCACTCTGTTTTCCATGTGCTCTGTTTCCCAAGCGCTCTGTTTCTCATGTGCTCTGTTTCCCGTGCGCTCCGTTTCCCAGGCAGTCTGTTTCCCGTGCACTGTTTCCCATGCGCTCTGTTTCTCCTGCGTTGTGTATCCCGTGCGCTCTGTTTCCCGTGCGCTCTGTTTCTCATGCGCTCTGTTTCCCGTGTACTCTGTATCCCGTGCGCACTGTTTCCCGTGCGCTCTGTTTCTCATGCTCTCTGTTTCCCGTGCGCTCTATTTCCCGTGTGGTCTGTTTTCCATGCGCTCTGTTACTCGTGCGCTCTGTTTCCCATGCGATCTGTTTCCCATGCGCTCTGTGTCCCGTGCGCTCTGTTTCCTGTGCGCTCTGTTTCCTGTGCGCTCTGTTTCTCGTGCGCTCTGTTTCTCATGCGCTCTGTTTCTCATGCGCTCTGTTTCCCATTCGCTCTGTTTCTCATGTGCTCTGTTTCTCGTGCGCTCTGTTTCTCGTGCACTCTCTTTCTCGTGCGCTCTGTTTCTCGTGCGCTCTGTTTCCCATGCGCTCTGTTTCTAATGCGCTCTGTTTCCCATGCGCTCGGTTTCCCGTGCGCTCTAATTTCCGTGCACTCTGTTTACCATACGCTCTGTTTCTCATGCGCTCTGTTTCCCGTGCGCTCTGTTTCCCATGCGCTCTGTTTCTCATACGCTCTGTTTCTAGTGCGCTCTGTTTCCCATGCGCTCTGTTTCTCATGCGCTGTTTCTCTTTCCCGCTCTGTTTCTCATGCGCTCTGTTTCCCATGCGCTCTGTTTCTCATGCGCTCTGTTTCCCATGCGCTCTGTTTCTCATGCGCTCTGTTTCCCATGCGCTCTGTTTCCCGTGCGCTCGGTTTCCCGTGCGCTCTAATTTCCGTGCACTCTGTTTACCATACGCTCTGTTTCTCATGCGCTCTGTTTCCCGTGCGCTCTGTTTCCCGTGCGCTCTGTTTCCCGTGCGCTCTGTTTCCCGTGCGCTCTGTTTCCCGTGCGCTCTGTTTCCCGTGCGCTCTGTTTCCCGTGCGCTCTGTTTCCCGTGCGCTCTGTTTCCCGTGCGCTCTGTTTCCCGTGCGCTCTGTTTCCCGTGCGCTCTGTTTCCCGTGCGCTCTGTTTCCCGTGCGCTCTGTTTCCCGTGCGCTCTGTTTCTCGTGTGCTCTGTTTCCCATGCGCTCTGTTTCCCATGCTCTCTGTTTCCCATGTGCTCTGTTTCCCGTGCTCTCTGTTTCCCATGCAATCTGTTTCTCATGCGCTCTGTTTCCCATGCGCTGTGCTTCAAGTGCGCTCTGTTTCTTGTGCGCTCTGTTTCCCCAGCGCTCTGTTTCCCGTGTGCTCTGTTTCCCCTGCGCTCTGTTTCCCGTGCGCTCTGTTTCCCGTGCGCTCTGTTTCCCATGCTCTCTGTTTCTCGTGCGCTCTGTTTCCCATGCTCTCTGTTTCCCGTGTGCTCTGTTTCCCGTGCTATCTGTTTCTCATGCGCTCTGTTTCCCATGCGCTCTGCTTCCCGTGCGCTCTGTTTCTCGTGCGCTCTGTTTCCCGTGCACTCTGTTTCCCGTGCGCTCTGTTTCCCGTGCGCTCTGTTTCTCATGCGCTCTGTTTCTCATGCGCTCTGTTTCCCATTCGCTCTGTTTCTCATGCGCTCTGTTTCTCGTGTGCTCGGTTTCCCGTGCGCTCTGTTTTCCGTGTGCTCTGTTTCTCGTGCGCTCTGTTTCCCATGCGCACTGTTTCTCATGCTCTCTGTTTCTCGTGCGCTCTGTTTCCCGTGCGCTCTGTTTCCCGTGTGCTCTGTTTCCCGTGCGCTCTGTTTCCCATGCGCTCTGTTTCCCATGCGCTCTGATTCCCATGCGCTCTGTTTCCCATGCGCTCTGTTTCTCATGCGCTCTGTTTTCCGTGCACTCTGTTTCCCATGCGCTCTGTTTCCCGTGCGCTCTGTTTCCCGTGCGCTCTGTTTCTCATGCTCTCTGTTTCTCATGCGCTCTGTTTCTCGTGCGCTCTCTTTCCCATGCGCTCTGTTTCTCATGCGCTCTGTTTCCCATGCGCTCGGTTTCCCATGTGCTCTGTTTCCCGTGCGCTCTGTTTCTCGTGCGCTGTGAATCCCGTGCGCTCTGTTTCCTATGCGCTCTGTTTCTCATGCTCTCTGTTTCTCATGTGCTCTGTTTCCCGTGCGCTCCGTTTCCCAGGCTGTCTGTTTCCCGTGCGCTGTTTCCCATGTGCTCTGTTTCTCCTGCGCTGTGTATCCCGTGTG
>NW_025183341.1:1734-2644 GCF_004010195.1 Chiloscyllium plagiosum | reverse complement strand
GAATTTGTAACAAATTTTCAAGTTAAAAATCACGAAGCACCTGGTGATAGTCCAACAGACTTGTTTGGAAGCACTAGCTTTCGGAGCCCTGCTCCTTCATCAGCTGATTGTAGAGTATAACATCGTAAGACACAGAATTTATGATCTTACGATTTTATATTCCACAACCACCTGATGAAGTAGCAGCGCTCGGAAAGCTAGTGCTTCCAAACAAGCCGATTGGACTGTAACCTGGTGTTGTGTGATTTTTAACTTCGTACACCCCAGTCCAACACGGGCACCTCCACATCATGACAAATATGAAGCGTCCAAATGCGAATACGAGAGAAAAATGCCGAAGCTATTTTATTTTGCCGATTTTTTTCCTCTGTGCCTCGACATTTTATTTCTTTTTCATTTTGTTTGGCTGCTCAACGTTTCTGTCTTTTCCCCAGGGTAGAGGTACTCCAAAACTAGAGGGTAAAGGTTTAGGGTGTGGGGGAAAGATTTTAAAAGATCTCAAAGACTAGGACTAGAACATTCACCCCTTACTGGGCGAAAGTGAGGACTGCAGATGCTGAGATTACGGTCGAGAGTGTGGTGCTGGAAAAGTACAGCAGGCAGCATCCGAGGAGCAGGAGACTCGACGTTTCGGGCAAAACCCTTCGTCAGGAAATAGCCATGGGGAACTGCAGGGCTGTAGCGTAATCGAGTGAGTCTAAGTGGGATGCTGTTGGGAAGGTCGGTGTGAATGGCCTGTAGGGGTGATATGGTTCCACTGCCTTGGCCACGCGTATTTTGAGAAATGTGGGAGGAGTGGGTTCCAGTTCGTGGGAGACTGGCACGAGTCCTGGAGAAGGTGGCATTTGTGCTGTCTCTCTCTTCACATTCTGCCCCCTGTCCATTTTCTCCCCATCCACTGCCCCCTGCC
>NW_025183341.1:0-985 GCF_004010195.1 Chiloscyllium plagiosum | reverse complement strand
CTTTCTCACCTTGAGGGGTGAGACTTTGATTCCTCCAAGCTGAGTAAATGGTTTGAAGCACTTTTCACAGTCAGCGCACTGAATCTCCCTCACTCGGTGTCTCAGTATTCTTCCTGCCACAGGACTGTCCAAAATCTCTCAAACAAACAAAAGCAAACATGCCTTCTTGATTGAAATGGCTGCTGATATTCAAGTCCCAATGAATCAAGTGGCTCTGTCAGAAGTTGATGTATCATTTGTTTTCAGATTTCTTTCTGCACGTCTTCCTGCAAAGAAAAATCACAAAATAAGTGATCACTGTCAGTACAGTTAATGAACATAACATTGGTGGCAACTCCTGTAGATTGCGAGATGTCTGCTGATCACATATTATCCAGGCCACAGAAACCTGACAACCCTCATGCCGCCAGATCGGCTTAGCTATGCATAGAGGAAAACTTCATTTCAGTGACAATAACACGGAACAAACTGCCTACAAAGATGCTGGAAATGGAGCTGAATCAAGGATATCAAAATGAAATGTTAAGGCTGCTTGAGAAAAGAAAGGCAGTAAAATTGCTGAATGACTTCCTGCTGACCTATTAAATAAAAAATTATGACAAAAAAGGATGTAACTCCATTACTACATTAGAAGGTGAATAATAATTACAAAGAAACTTTTACAACAGTCAACAATATCAGATATACACCATATAGAACAAAGATCAAAGGAAGTTTACAGCGCAGGAACAGGCCCTTCAAGCCTGAGCCAATCCAAATGTACTGTCTAAACCTGTCGGTCAATTCCTAAGCATCTGTATCCCTCTACTCCCCACCCACTCATGCATTTATCCAGACGCATCTTAAATGAATCTACTACGTCTGTTGGCAATGCATTCTAAACGCCCACCACCCTCTGTGTGAAGGAAAGCATGTATTCTATTTGAAAAAGTGCTGCCCTTGCCGCGTTCATTGGAACGGTATCGCGTTTAATGAAGCTGCTTTT
>NW_025183340.1:0-2644 GCF_004010195.1 Chiloscyllium plagiosum | reverse complement strand
ATCACCCTGATCCCATCACACTTACTGCATCACAAGCACCCTGATCCCATTGCACTTACTGCGTCACAATCACCCTGATCCCATCACACTTACTGCATCACTATCACTCTGACCGCATCACACTTACTGCGTCAATAACACCCTACCCCCTCACACTTACTGTGTCACGATAAACCTGATCCCATCACACTTACTGCATCACTATCAGCCTGCCCCCGTCAAACTTAATGCGTCACTATCACCCTGACCCCTCACACTTACTGCATCACGATCTCCCTGACACCCTCACACGTACTGCATCACTATCACCAGGATCCCCTCACACTTAATGTGACATTACCACCCTGACCCCCATCACACTTACTGCATCACTATCACCCTGACCCCATCACACTTCCTGCATCACTATCACCCTGACCCCATCACACTCACTGTGTCAAAATCACCCAGAGCCACTCACACTTGCTGCGTCACTATCACCCTGTCCCAATCACACTTACTGCGTCACTATCACCCTGACCCCAACACACTTACTGCGTCACTGTCGCGCTGACCCGCTCACACTTACTTCATTGCTATCAGTCTAACCCAATCACACTTACTGCGGCACAATCTCCCAGATCCCATCACCCTTACTGTGTCACTATTACACTGACACCATTACACTTACTGCGTCACTATCACCCTGACCCAATCACACTTACTGCTTCACTATCACCCTTACCCGCTCACACGTTCTGCAGGGCTACCACTCTGACCACATCACACTTACTGTGTCACTATCACTCTGACCCCATTACACTAACTGTGTCACTATCACCCTGACCCCATCACACTTACTGCATCACTATCACCCTGACCCCATCACAATTATTGTGTCACTATTACACTGAACCCATCACATTTACTGCATCACTATCATCCTGACCCCTCGCACTTACTGCATCTCTATCACCCTGTCCCCATCACACTTACTGCGTCACTATCACGCTGATCCCTCACACTTACTACGTCACTATTACCCTGATCCCCACACACTTACTCTGTCACAATCTCCCTGACGCACTTACACTTACTGCGTCACTTTCCCATGACCCCCTCACACTTACTGCGTCACTATCACCCTGACCCCCTCACACTTACTGCGTCACTATCACCCTGACCCCCTCACACTTACTGCGTCACTATCACCCTGATCGCCTCACATTTACTGCGTCACTATATCCCGGACGCCCTCATACTTACTGCATCTCAATCTCCCTGACACCCTCACACTTACTGCATCACTATCCTCATGACCCCCTCACATTTACTGTGTCACTATCACACTGACCCCATCACACTTACAGCGTCACTATCACCCTGACTCCATCACACTTTCTACGTCACTATCACCCTGTCCCCATCACACTTACTGTATCACTGTCACCCTGACCCCAACACACTTACTGCGTCACTATCACCCTGACCCGCTCACACTTACTGCATTGCTGTCAGTCTAACCCCATCACACTTACTGCAGCACTATCACCCTGATCCAAACACACTTACTGCATCAATAACACCCTTACCCGTTCACAAGTACTGCATCGTTATCACTCTGACCACATCACACTTGCTGCGTCCCTAACACTCTGACCCCATCACACTTACTGCATCACAATCACCCTGATCCCCTCTCACTTACTGCGTCACTATCACCCTGACCCCCTCACACTTACTGCGGCACTATCACCATGACCAACTCACACTTACTGTGACACTACCACCCTGACCCCCTCACAGTTACTGTGTCACTATTACCCTGACCCCCTCACACTTACTGCGTCACTATCACCCTGATCCCATCACACTTACTGCATCACTACCACCCTGATCCCATTGCACTTACTGCGTCACTATCACCCTGATCCCATCACACTTACTGTATCACTACCACCCTGACCCACTCACACTTACTGTGTCACTATTACCCTGACCGCATCACACTTACTGCGTCACTATCACTCTGACCCCATCACATTTACTGCGCCAATTTCATCCTGACCCCATCACACTTACTGCAGCACTATCACCCTGACCCAATCACACTTACTGCATCACTATTACTCTAACCCCATCACACTTACTGCGTCACTATCACCCTGACCCCATCACACTTACTGCGTCACTATCCCCCTGATGCCCTCACACTTACTGCATCACTATCACCCTAACCCCATCACAATTATTGTGTCACTATTACTCTGAACCCATCACACTTACTGCGTCACTATTACCCTAAACCCCTCACACTTACTCTGTCACTATCTCCCTTACTGTGGCACTATCACCCTGACCCAATCACACTTACTGCATCACTATCACCCTTACCCGCTCACATGTACTGCGACGCTACCACTCTGACCACATCACACTTACTGCGTCACTATCACTCTGACCGCATCACACTTACTGCGTCACTATCACCCTGACCCCATCACACTTACTGCATCACTATCACCCTGACCCCATCACAATTATTGTGTCACTATTACCCTGAACCCATCACACTTACTGCGTCACTATTACCCTAATCCCCTCACACTTACTCTGTCACTATCTCCCTGACGCCCTCACACTTACTGCGGCACTATGACCATGA
>NW_025183339.1:0-2644 GCF_004010195.1 Chiloscyllium plagiosum | reverse complement strand
GCAGTGCTAACCACTGTGCCACCGTGCCGCCCCTAGTATGAGACAGGATTAATTAACAACCTTGTGGAGTGAGATCTATCACTCTATTTGGTCTACTAATTGTGTTCGTGCATAAATAGGACATTGGCTACCATCCAAACAGGAGAACAGAAGTAGTAAATTCATGAGAATCAAGCAGAATTCTGTGAAGCTACCTTGGGGATTTACAAAGTTTTATATGATTATAGTAAGAGGCTTGTTACAGAAAAGCTGTTTCGTGTGGCTAATCTTTGAATAAGGGTAATAAACATATGAGCATGATTTCACATCTGTTATATATAGTTGTGGACAAATCTGGCCAAATGTAATTAAAAGATGTTGCTGCATAGGTCAAAATATTAGGCATCAAAGCATCTGACTGGTTGAGAGACATAATCCCTCTCCATTAAATTTTCTGGACAAACTTTTAAAAAGCAAAACTAAAACTTAGGGTAAAAATCTACATATGAATTATTGAACAACAATCAAAAGTAGTAAAATCATGTTTTCAGGGTCAGTTATATTGTTTTCTAAGCTTTAATCATATCACTGTTTAAAACTTTTTTACACATGATAGAACAAGGTGTAATTTTGTAATGGGGCTTCTGAATGCACTTGGAAGTGCTTAAGTTGAAGCTCTTGCTGGAATTCAGTGTGCAGCTAGTAGCAGAGCCTGATCTCCTTCCTTTGTGCTTACCTGACATCCTGAAGGTCATGTCCTTCAGAGAATTGATGACTGCAGAGAAAGAGTTCACATCAACACCCTCATTCTGCAACATCCACCAAAAGGAGGAAAGATTCATCTGCATAACTCTTTGAGCAAGTTTCAGTAATCAGAACTGATGTCTCCTTACATGGCTCAATACCATGCTTTGGGCGGCACGGTGGCCCAGTGGTTAGCACTGCTGCCTCACAGCACCAGAGTCTGGGGTTCAATTCCCGCCTCAGGCGACTGACTGTGTGGAGTTTGCACGTTCTCCCCATGTCTGCGTGGGTTTCCTCCGGGTGCTCCGGTTTCCTCCCACAGTCCAAAGATGTGCAGGTCAAATGAATTGGCCATACTAAATTGCCCATAGTGTTAGGTTAGGGGTATGGGTGGGTTGTGCTTCGGCGGGTCGGTGTGGACTTGTTGGGCCGAAGGGCCTGTTTCCACACTGTAATGTAATCTAATCTAATCTAATCTTTGTTTTATAATGCTCCTGTGAGATACCTGGATATGTTAACATTTTAAAGACACACACAAATATGAGTTGCTGGTGCCTGGTTAGTTTTTGAAAGGGAAAATGACTATTTTAGAGTTGCAGATTAATTGAGAAAGGTAAACCCACAGGGTCAAGGAACTCTATTTAAAAAGACAGTCATCCCTTAATACTAACAATTTAAGTCTTCACTAGGGTTGTAAGTAGAAACTACAAATTCAGATGAGGGCACTCACTTAATTGTGAGAAACTGACAGTTTTAAGTTGAGACAACTTGTCCAGTTGCTTGACTTTTGATTTATTCAGGTTTTAGCAACCTGCCTGGACATGCATATACCATCCAGTTTCTAAGGGATTTGAAGTCCAGGATTTGTTTCAAGTCAATTCACTTGAGTTCAGATTTGTTTTTTTTCAAGGAAGTGCTTAAGGTGAAACATTATATAAATTATAGAATTATCTCATTTGGCAACTTTGTCTTGGCAATTTTGTAAATTGATTAGAGATTACAGTATTTTAAAAAAGGTGCTAGTTTTGAATCTTTGAGCTCCAGCAGTAATTAACAGCTAGGAGGTATGGCTGTAGAGAATAAGTACTTTTTTTTTTACAAAGCAGAAAGACTTGTAAAAAGTGGGAACTATAATTGCTAATATTCAGAGTTAACTCAGCATTTCATGACGAGACTAGGAGCTATGATTTAGAAAGTGAAGAGACTTTCTTGTAATTCAATTCTTTAGTGGAGAACAGGAAAAAAAGAGTCAAATTAAAGAAAGATAAATAGAGTTGAATTTTTTTCAAGTTTTTGTGGTGCCTTTTTGAAAGAAACAAATATGGACATGCCAAATACTTTGTGAGAGGAGATAGGGGGCAATTTTGGCTGGTGTGTAAATGGGTCAGTCAGTGGGTGTCATGCATGCACTTGATAGGGTTTCATGGTCCTGCCCAATAAGAGAGGCTCTTCTGCAGTGATATTGTCCTTGCCTCTGATAAAGAAAGTCTATGTTCAAGTCCCACATACTTCAGAAGTATATCATAACATTTCTGAACAGATTGATTGATTGATTTAAAAATTGATAATATTTAATGAGCTGTAAAGGCTGAATAATTCTTGGGAGATATTTTGACAGGGAAAATTAGGCTGCTGCTTGATGGAGCTGCAACAAAAATGGAGCTTTAAACAAGGGAGGAACAAGAGACAGAGGTAGATACTAGATCTGGGTGGACAAATTGTTGTGCAGCCAGGATGAATCACTCATGCTTGTAGAAGTTGATACTTCCCTGATAGGGTTTCATGGTCCTGCCCAATAAGAGAGGCTGTCACGAAGTGCAGTACCCAATGTGGGGGGAGTTCAAACATTATGACATCAAGAGGTTGTCTCAGGGTCCTGGACTAAGAATCCAAGGTCTCTTTGTTCAGCAACACTCTCTGG
>NW_025183338.1:0-2644 GCF_004010195.1 Chiloscyllium plagiosum | reverse complement strand
GTGAGTGTGTGTGTATATACCGGTGAGTGTGTGAGTATATACCGCTGAGTGTGTGAGTATATACCGGGGAGTGTGTGTGTATATACCGGTGAGTGTGTGTGTATATGCCAGTGAGTGTGTGTGTATATACCGGTGAGTGTGTGAGTATATACCGGGGAGTGTGTGTGTGTATACCAGTGAGTGTGTGTGTATATACCAGGGAGTGTGTGAGTATATACCGGGGAGTGTGTGTGTATATACCAGTGAGTGTGTGAGTATATACCGGTGAGTGTGTGTGTATATACCAGTGAGTGTGTGTGTATATACCAGTGAGTGTGTGAGTATATACCGGTGAGTGTGTGTGTATATACCAGTGAGTGTGTGTGTGTTAATACCGGTGAGTGTGTGTGTAAATCGGTGAGTGTGTGTGTATATACCGGTGAGTGTGTGTGTATATACCGGTGAGTGTGTGTGTATATACCGGTGAGTGTGTGTGTAAATACCGGTGAGTGTGTGTATATACCGGTGAGTGTGTGTGTATATACCGGTGAGTGTGTGTGAATATACCAGTGAGTGTGTGAGTATATACCGGTGAGAGTGTGTGTAAATACCGGTGAGTGTGTGTGTATATACCGGTGAGTGTGTGTGTTAATACCGGTGAGTGTGTGTGTATATACCGATGAGTGTGTGTGTAAATACCGGTGAGTGTGTGTGTATATACCGGTGAGTGTGTGTCTAAATACCGGTGTGTGTGTGTATATACCAGTGAGTGTGTGTGTAAATACCGGTGAGTGTGTGTGTAAATACCGGTGAGATACCGGTGAGTGTGTGTGTAAATACCGGTGAGTGTGTGTATATACCAGTGAGTGTGTGTGTAAATACCGGTGAGTGTGTGTGTAAATACCGGTGAGTGTGTGTATATACCAGTGAGTGTGTGTGTGTGTGTATATACCGGTGAGTGTGTGTGTATATACCGGTGAGTGTGTGTGTATATATACCAGTGAGTGTGTGTGTGTAAATACTGGTGAGTGTGTGTGTATATACCGGTGAGTGTGTGTGTATATACTGGTGAGTGTGTGCATATACCGGTGCGTGTGTGTGTGTATATACCGGTGAGTGTGTGTGTATATACCGGTGAGTGTGTGGGTAAATACCGGTGATTGTGTGTGTATATACCGGTGATTGTGTGTGTAAATACTGGTGAGTGTGTGTGTATATACCGGGGAGTGTGTGTGTAAATACAGGTGAGTGTGTGTATATACCAGTGAGTGTGTGTGTAAATACAGGTGAGTGTGTGTATACACCAGTGAGTGTGTGTGTGTATACCGGTGAGTGTGTGTGTAAATACTGGTGAGTGTGTGTGTATATAACGGTGAGTGTGTGTGTATATACCAGTGAGTGTGTGTGTATATACTGATGAGTGTGTGTGTAAATACCGGTGAGTGTGTGTGTATATACCGGTGAGTGTGTGTATATACCAGTCAATGTGTGTGTGTATACCGGTGAGTGTGTGTGTAAATACCGGTGAGCGTGTGTGTATATACCGGTGAGTGTGTGTGTAAATACCGGTGAGTGTGTTTGTATATACCGGTGAGTGTGTGTGTATATACCGGTGAGTGTGTGTGTATATACCAGTGAGTGTCTGTGTATATACCGGGCAGTCTGTGTGTATATACCGGGCAGTGTGTGTGTTTATATACCAGTGACTGTGTGTGAATATTTATAGGGTGTGTGTGTGTATATACCGGTGAGTGCGTGAGTATATACCAGTGAGTGTGTGTGTATATACCGGTGAGTGTGTGTGTATATACCAGTGAGTGTCTGTGTATATACCGGGCAGTCTGTGTGTATATACCGTGGAGTGTGTGTGTTTATTTACCAGTGACTGTGTGTGAATATACCGGGGAGTGTGTGTGTATATGCCGGGGAGTGTATGTGTATATACCAGTGAGTGTGTGTGTATATACCGGTGAGTGTGTGTGTATATACCAGTGAGTGTGTGAGTATATACCAGTGAGTGTGTGTGTATATATCAGTGAGTGCGTGTGTATATACCAGTGAGTGGGTGAGTATAAAGCAGTGAGTGTGTGTGTGTATACCCGGGAGCGTGTGTGTATATACCAGTGAGTGTGTGAGTGTATACCGGTGAGTGTGTGAGTATATACCGGGGAGTGCGTGAGTATATACCAGTGAGTGTGTGAGTATATACCAGTGAGTGTGTGTGTATATACCAGTGAGTGTGTGGGTATATACCAGTGAGTGTGTGTGTATATACCGGTGAGTGTGTGTGTATATACCAGTGAGTGTGTGTGTATATACCAGTGAGTGTGTGAGTATATCCCAGTGAGTGTGTGTGTGTGTATACCAGCGAGTGCGTGAGTATATACCAGTGAGTGCGTGTGTATATACCAGTGAGTGTGTGTGTTTATACCGGGGAGTGTGTGTACATACCGGTGAGTGTGCGTGTATATACCGGTGAGTGTGTGTATATACCGGTGAGTGTGTGCGTATATACCGGTGAGTGTGTGTGCATATACAGGGGAGTGTGTGTGTATATACCAGTGAGTGTGTGTGTATATACCAGTGAGTGTGTGTGTATATACCGTTGAGTGTGTGTGTGTATACCAGCGAGTGCGTGAGTATATACCAGTGAGTGCGTGTGTAT
>NW_025183337.1:0-2644 GCF_004010195.1 Chiloscyllium plagiosum | reverse complement strand
GAAATTGAAGTGGACTCGTCATATAACGAACGTAAGTAAACCAACCCCCGAATCTCTGAAGCCTGTCCACCAAGTACAAGACACAACTCAGGAGTGCAATAGAATATTCGATACTTGGCTAGGTTTGGAGGCAGCTCCGAGAACACTCAAGGAGCTTGACAGCATCAAGAAAAAGCAGACTGCTTGATTGGCTCTCACATTCACTCCGTCCTCCACTGATGCCCAGAGCAGCACTATGTACTATCTACAAGATATATTACATCAATTCATAACACTTAAATAGCATCTTCCAAACCTATGACAATACCAACTAAAAGGAAAAGGAAAGCAGATTCCTGGGAACACCACCTCCTGCAGATTCCCTTCCAAGCCACGACCATCTGGAGTTGAATATCTTTCAGCAGCCCAAGTCTCATTGAGCCAAACTTCTGGAATTCCATTCGAATAGCACTACCAATAGGCCTACAACCCACACGGACTGCAGTGAAGCAGAAAGGGAGTTTGCAACCACCTTCTCAAGGACATTAGAATGAGGCAATAAATGTTCACACAGCCGGTGACGACCACATTCCATAAATTAATTAATTCCTTAACGCCTGCTTCTTCCTTCCACAACACCCACTCACATAGACAGCTGCGCTGCGCAAACACAAGGCCTTGAGCAGCATATGGTAACTCACAAGGAGGCCCAAGCTACATTCAGGAATCTTTTAAGGCCCTGAACCATGCTCAGAAAGGGATAGTCCTTAATGAACAATAATCCCCAGTGATTTGCACACCGTGGTCAACAACGAAACGACCAGTTGCCAACTGCTTCATAAAGAGATTGTTTGGGGACACGGGATAAATGGCCAGAGGAAGTGATAGGTGCAAAACTTACAATATTTAAAAGACATTTGGAGAGGTTCTTGAATAGGAAAGATTGAGGAATGTGGGCCAAATGCAGGCAAACTGAATTCGCAAAATTTAGGAAATTTGGTTGGCCTGGACGGGTTGGACCGAAGGGTATATGACGATGATTCTATTCTTTTCAGCCACACTGGCATTTTGCAATTGTCCTAAATTATGGTGTAATTGAACAAGTTAACGGAGGCTTTTGACACCAGGGCCACAGTACTCTGTAGGTAAGGTGTTGAGTAGTAGCTGAAATTTAATGGGTATTTAATAAACAATATAATGAAGAAATATACAAGGAAGTTACTTCAGATGGAGGAATCCGCACTGAAAACAACAAATGCTGGAGCTGACAGCAGGTCAGACAGCATCCATGGAGATCAAGCAAGCTAACGGTGAGTCTTGATGACTTGGTCAGAACTCTGATGAATAGTCATCTGGACTCAAAATGTGAGCTTGCTCTCTGCATCGTTTTTTAAAAGATGTTCATGGGATGAGGGTGTCATTGGTTCAGCGGCACTCATTGCCCATCTCTAATTGCCCAATGGGCAGCTAAGAGTCAAGTGAATTACTGTGTGTTTGGAGTCACATGTAGGACAAACTAGGTAAAGATGGTAACTTCTTACCTCAAGCACGTTTGTAATCCAGAAGGGTTTTCCGAAACTCGACAAAGGATTCATGGTCATGAGATTCTTAATTCCAGATATTCATTGAATTCAAATTCCAATATTTCCTATGGCATAATTCGACCCTGGTTCTCTGGAATGCTATCTGGATCGTTGTATAAACAGTCCAGCAATAATACCACTCGGCCATCGGTTCCCTGCTGTGATCTTCAGTACTTTTTGTTTTCAGTACTCAGGAAATATGTTATGCATTAATTTTGTACTCTGTAATAGCATCCATAGTGAACACATAAAGTCCATCTCCACTTATGATGTTTGAGTCTGGATGACTCAGACAGACTGGCTAATGAAGCGGAGGTGTGCATTTTAATATCTGGCAGTCTCTCTACAGGTCCGGCTGGCGTTGGGCTGCTCTCATTCCTTCTGCAATGAAACAAACAAAGAAAAGACAGTCGATGCTCCCCACTAAGTCTCTAAGTTCAATTGCACTGCAGCCGTAGTGATTTATTTTAATTCGAAAATGTTTCAGTGAAAGGCATTTCAGCAAGCTCACCACCTCTTGTCTCAGTTTAATGGCAAATGGGACCAAAAGGCCACTCGTTTATGGCCTTGAAACGGCTATCAGCTAATCTGAGTTTTCAATCTTGTTCTTTGACAGATTGCAAAAGGTTTTGCACAAGGAGACATGCAGATTCTGAGGAGCTGGACAGGGGCGATGTTGACTAGATCTTCTAGCACCAAGTGAAGTCTCAAACCATGGGACATTACAGAAGAGAACATTCATTTTAAACAAAAAGTAACCGTTTATTCCTCACAGTGAATGGCTAGAAATTTCTAGCCCAAAGAATTGTTAAAGCTAAATGTGGTATGGGAATGGGTCTGGTTGGTTAATCTTCGGAGGATCAGTGTGGCTTGTTGGGCCGAAGGGCCTGTTTCACACAGTAGGGAATCTATGATTCTATCTCAAATTATTTTAAAAGTGGGCAGATAGATTTTTGAAATATTTAGCAGTTGAGCGCTATGCGGATTAAGCAAAAAAGAGGTGTTGAAGCCTGGGTTGGCCCAGCCATGATCTGATAAAATGGGGGAACATGCTTAAGGGAATAAATGCCCTTTTCCTGCTC
>NW_025183336.1:1980-2644 GCF_004010195.1 Chiloscyllium plagiosum | reverse complement strand
ATCAGGACACATCGACAGAGAACAGGACAAGACTACTCAGAGCTCCACAAGGGTGCCAGCGCAACTGTGTAAATTTGACTTGTGTATTGATGTGATATATTGAGCTCAGATACCCGAAATTTTGGGAAGCAATTGACATGGTAAGGAAATGAACAGAGCGCCGTTATACGGGAAAGCTACTAAAGACATTAAGTGAGTCGGAGAAAATGGTTTCGCTTCTGGGTTATGATCCCAGCATGCACCGCTGTGCTATTCTCCTGCATTGCACGGTAGCTTTTCCAGAGAAGTATTCAGCTTTTCATCTGACGTGTGACTTGCATGTTCGAGAATGACGTCAAAAGATCTTCACTGCTGTAGTGTCATGTGCTGTTGTGCAGACATGTCGCCGATGTGCAAATATAAACTCAGAGAGCAATGTACACTAGAGACTCTGAGCCAGCTGAAACTTGCTCGGTGTGAAATACACTCCACATTGCTCCAAGAATTGCAAGCAGCAAAGAATTTCCAGAACATCTGCTTGTCATTCTGTCCCCGGGGCGCTGATGCTTGTCTCATTCCCAGGAACTGGACTCTCTCCACTGGCGGATAATTAAACCAATTTGTTTCTACTTGTCCGCTTTTCTGGAGGGAGGGAAGAGTCATTCGCTCTTCTGCTCTCTCTCTC
>NW_025183336.1:0-838 GCF_004010195.1 Chiloscyllium plagiosum | reverse complement strand
CATTCTCTTGCCTTCTCCATGTAATTCTGCACATTGTTACTTTAAACATGACCACCGAATTCCCGTTTGCGTCTAATGAATCTGCCTCTTTGTCAGTATCAGTTAGGGATTTACTGACCCCAACCACCACTCCCTGTACGAAAGCATTCTCCCTAATTCACTTTTGGTTCTTTTCCTCGTGACTTTAAAACACTGCCGAATCGTTGCCGATCCTTTCAGGCGTGGGAGCATTTTGACTACATTACTTTCTCTGTCTCGACGTCGCATGACTTGGAAAGCTTCACTCGGGCCAGATTTTGAAACTTCTGATCTCCGAAGAGAGCTGTCCCAAATTTCCAATCGACCCTCATCGCTGACAGCCCTCAAACACCGCACCCGTCAACCTATTCAACGGTATCGCCAATCATTTCACTTCGCTGTTTTCTGTCCCATTGGTACGCCAGGGAGCCTAACCTCGTTTAACGAGGGTGCTTTTTGAGAAAATTAAGCAGGCGCTTTTGCACAAGTCACGAAACGCGGGCTCGTCCGGGATTTAAACCCGGGATCTCTCGCACGTCTGCGTCGACGAAGACCCAAAGCGAGAATCATACCCCTAGACCAACGAGCCACACTGCAGGGGTGCCTGCGCCTCCGCTCTACCTCGTAAACCAGCTGAGTCTTGCTCAGAGTGAAGTATAGTTGACATTGAACAGGCTGGGGCTGTTTTCTCTGCAACGTCGGAGGCTGAAGGGTGACTTTATGGAGGTTTACAAAATTATGAGGGGCATGGATAGGATAAATATGCAAAGTCTTTTCCCTTGGGTCCGGGAGTCAAGAACGAGAGGGCATAGATTTAGGG
>NW_025183335.1:0-2644 GCF_004010195.1 Chiloscyllium plagiosum | reverse complement strand
TAAGGAATATGGTATACACGCTTGTGACTCATGTACTAATTAGCTGGAACGACAGAGTGGGCTTTACAGTGATATCGCTGCAAGAGGATCAGGATTGGGAGCTGAATATTCAAGGATATTCATCCTGCCGAGGAATAGGCAGGTGGGCAGAGAGATTGAGTTGTCTCATTATTCAGAATGGAATTGAGTCAATGATCAATAATAAGAAATAAAGTACGGTCAGATGGTGTAGACTCTGTGTCGGTAGAATTGAGGAATCAAAAAGGTGAAAAAATGCAGTTGGAGTTATATACAGGGAGCTGGGCTGCAAGATACACCAGGAGGTGGAAAGATCTGCAGGAAAGGTAAAATTACAGCGATAATGTGGAATTTCATAATGCAGGTTGACTGGGAATTCAGGTTGGTAGTGGTTCGCAAGAAAAGGAATTTGTGGAATGTCTATGAGATGGCTTCTTGGAGCAGCTTGTGTCGGCAGAGTAGATGAGGGGAGCTGAAGGTGAAGGAAATTGTCGGAGGCAGTGATCATACTGTGATTGAATTTACTCTGCAATTTCAGATGGAGAAGTTAGAATCAAAAGCAACGGTATTGCAGCTGAATAAAGACAATTACAGAGACATGAGGGAGGAGCTGGGAGATGGGCCCAGCAGGAAAGGTAGTGCAACAGCAGTGACAGGAAATCAGGTATAGCATAAAAGCAAAAGATAAAGGATACGATGTGGCATCGTGCAGTGGGAAACCTGAGGATTGGAAAGCTGACAAAGACAAAACAGAATGCAAACAAAACAAAATAAGGAGGGAGATTATTCAATATGGGGGTAAGCTCGCCAGTAATGTAAAAGAAGACTGTACCAGTTTCTTTCGATATATAAAGTACAAAAGAGCGGCAAAAGTGAACAATGGACTAATGGAAAATGATACTGGAGGGACAGCAGTGGGGAACGAGAAAATGGTCAAGGAACTGAATAAATACTTTGTATCAGCTTTCATGGTGGAAGACACGAGTAATTCCTAAAACATTCAAGAGATTGAGGGGCCAGAGCTGAGTGTGATGGCCACGACTATTGAGTACATGCCAGAAAAAATTGAATAACACGAAGGTGGTCAAATAACCTTGACCAGATGGACCACACCCCTGTGTTATAAGGGAGATAGCTGAAGAGGGAGTGGAGGCGATCGTGTTTATCTTTCAGGAATCAGTTAAGTAAATAACGATCCCAGAGCACTGGAAACACACTAACGTGACACCCCTTTTTAACGAGGGAGTAAGGAAAAACACAAAAACTCTACAATGAATAGCTTAACCTCGATCATAGGTAAGATCCTCGAATCCATTGTGAAGGATGAGATTTCCGAATACTTGCAAGTATTTGGTAATTCATTGCAAAGTCACTATTGTTTCATCAAGGGAAGTTCATGCGTGATAAAGCTGTGGGAATTCTTTGAAGAGGAAATAAGCAGGCTTGACCAAGCACAACAATGATTCACCTGGATCTCAAGAAGACCTTGGATAAGGTGTCACACAGGAGATGTCTTAGTACGATTACAGAGACATGAGGGAGGAGCTGGGTATAATTGACTGGGAGAAGGGCCGAGCAGGAAAGGCAATGCAACAGCAATGACAGGAGACTTTTGGATTTTTGTTAGAGGCAAGGTCGTGGCATTGTTAGAAACTTGGCTGTCTGGCAGAAAGCAGAGAGTGGGGATGAAATGGTCGTTATCATGATGGCAGCCGATGACAAGTGGTGTTCCACAAGGCTCAGTGTTGGAATGGTAACTTTTTACTCATTACGCGAACAATCTAGATGAGGGAATTGAAAGCATTCTGGCTAAGTTTGCAGATGATGAAAAGATAGGAAAATCGACAGGTCGTGTTGAGGAGGCGGAGAGGCTAAAGAAGGATTTCAACATGTAAAGAGATTGGCAAATGCATTCCAGTGTTGGAAAGTGTGAAGTCGTGAACTTTGGCACAAAGAAAAGCGGCATGGTCTATTTTCTAAATTGGGAGAAAGTTCAGAAATCTGAAGTGCAAATGGATTTGGGAGTTCTAGTGTAGGGTTCTCTCAAGGTAAGCTTGCAGGTTGTGGCAACATCCAGGGCCAAAGGGCCTGTATTGCGCTGTATGTTTATTATGTTCTATGTTTCTACGTTTAGGAGTACAATAGCATTTATTATTGATGACATTTATTATGAGAGGAATTGATTATAAAACTGGTTGCATACGGCTCTGGTGAGACAATATTTGGAGTATTGTGCGTACTTTTGAGTGCGTATCTCAGGAAGGATGCACTGGCCCTGGAGTATGTTCACAGGATCTTCACGTGAATGGTCGTAGGAATGAAAAGCTGATCGTATGAGGAATGTTTGAGGAGTCTGTATCTATACTCAATAAAGTTTAGAAGAATGAAAAGAATTGTAACGGAAGCATGCAAAATACCGAATAACCTGGATAGAGTAGATATAGATAGATGTTTCCATTGGACAAGGACCCGAGAGCTAAGCCTTAGATGAAAGGGAACACCCTTCAGAACAGTGATAAGGAGAAATGTCTTTAACCAGAGAATGGACAATTTTTGAAATTTATTGCCACAGAAGGCAGTGGGGCCAGGTCAGTGATAATATTTGAGAAGGAGGTAGATATGTATT
>NW_025183334.1:1605-2644 GCF_004010195.1 Chiloscyllium plagiosum | reverse complement strand
TGCATCACTAGGCGTGGGCCAATCCGTAACAAAAATTAAATTGTGTGGGTAGCTGTTAAATTTTGTCACATGGTGAGCTGAAAGCTTCGCAGCAATTCAGAATGATTCTGATTACGGTCGATGAAAGCAACAAAGTGGACTGTTCTATTTATATGACCACGGTTGGAGCCCAATCCGCAGAGGCCCTGTGGGACAATACATTATAGTACATACAACATAGAACATAGAACTTGGAACAGTACAGCACAGAACAGGCCCTTCAGCCCACGATTTTGGGCCGACACATTGATCCTCATGTATGTACCCTCAAATTTCTGTGACCATATGAATGTCCAGCAGTCTCTTAAATGTCCCCAATGACCTTGCTTCCACAAGTGCTGCTGGCAACGCATTCCATGCTCTCACAACTCTCTGTGTAAAGAACTCGCTCTGACATCCCCTCTATTCTTTCCTCCAAACAACTTAAAACTATGACCCCTCGTGTTAGTCATTTCTGCACTGGGAAATAGTCTCTGTCTATAGAACATAGAACGTAGAACATAGAACAATATAGCATAGAACAGGCCCTTCGGCACACGATGTTGTGCCGAACATTTGTCCGAGCTTAAGCACCCATCCATGTACCTATCCAATTGCCGCTTAAAGGTCGCCAATGATTCTGACTCTGCCACTCCCACAGGCAGCGCATTTCATGCCCCCACCACTCTCTGGGTAAAGAACCTACCCCTTACATCCCCGATGCTTCCAACCTTCACCTTAAATTTATGTCCCCTTGTAACACTCTGTTGTACCCGGGGAAAAGGTTTAGATTAGATTAGATTACAGTGTAGAAACAGGCCCTTCGGCCCAACAAGTCCACACCGACCCGCCGAAGCGAAACCCACCCATACCCCTACATTTACCCCTTACCTAACACTACGGGCAATTTAGCATGGCCAATTCACCTGACCCTGCACGTCTTTTGGACTGTGGGAGGAAACCGGACACCCGGAGGAAACCCACGCAGACACGGGGAGAACGTGCAAACTCCACACAGTCA
>NW_025183334.1:0-1313 GCF_004010195.1 Chiloscyllium plagiosum | reverse complement strand
GCCTCTCATTATCTTGTATACCTCAATTCGGTCCCCCTCCTCCTCCTTTTCTCCAATGAAAAAAGTCCGAGCTCAGTCAACCTCTCTTCATAAGATAAACCCTCCAGTCTAGGCAGCATTCTGGTAAAACCTCCTCTGAACCCTCTCCAAAGCATCCACATCTTTTCTATAATAGGGCGACCAGGACTGGACTCAGTATTCCAAGTGCGGTCTAACCAAGGTTTTATACAGCTCTCGACTCTTAAACTCAATCCCCTTGTTTATGGAAGCCAAAACACCACATGCTTTCTTAACAACCCTGTCCACTTGGGTGGCCATTTTAAGGGATCTATGTACCTGCACACCAAGATCCCTCTGTTCCTCCACACTACCAAGAATCCTGTCCTTAATCCTGAACTCAGCTTTCAAAATCGACCTTCCAAAATGCATCACCTCGCATTTATCCAGGTTGAACTCCATCTGCCAACTCTCAGCCCATCTCTGCATCCTTTAAATGTCTCGCTGCAGCCTACAACAGCCTTCTATACTGTCAATGACACCTCCAATCTTTGTGTCGTCTGTAAACTTGCTGACCCATTCTTCAATCCCCTCATCCACGTCATTAATAAAAATTACAAACAGTAGAGGCCCAAGGACAGAGCCCTGTGGAACACCAATCACCAGTGACTTCCAGGCAGAATATTTTAGTTCTACTACCAATTCTGTATCGGGACAGCTAAGTTCCCCTGTATCCCATTCCTCCTGACCTTCTGAATGAGCTTACCACGGGAAACCTTATCAAATGCCTTGCTAAAGTCCATATACACCACATCCACAGGTCGACCCTCATCAACTTTTCGAGTCACATCCTCAAAGAACTCTATAAGCTTTGTGAGGCCTGACTGCCCCTCACAAAGCCGTGTTGACTGTATTTAATCAAGCCATGCTCTTCCAGGTGGTCATAAATCCTATCCGTCAGAATCCTTTCTAACATCTTGCAGACGACAGACGTGAGACTTACTGGTCTGTAATTGCCGGGGATTTCCTTATTTCCTTTCTTGAAGAGAGTAATTATATTTGCCTCTCTCCAATCCTCAGGTACGACTCCAGTAGAGAGCGGGCAAACATCTTCGCAAGTGGAGAAACAATTACATTTCTCGTTTCCCAAAGCTGCCGAGGACAAATCTGGTCCGGGCCTGGCGACTTGTCAGTCTTAATGTTTGACCAAATTTTCAGCACATCAGCTTCCTCTATCTCTATCCATGCCAGCATGCACACCTGCTCTTCAAACGTTTCAAACATTTCATGCACAACAAAGTTCGTTTCTTTCGTAA
>NW_025183333.1:0-2643 GCF_004010195.1 Chiloscyllium plagiosum | reverse complement strand
CTGTACCCTCTCTGGTGTGATCACATCAACCCTGGAATAAGGGGATCAGAAGCGTGTGCAGTACTTTAACTGTGGTCAAACGAGTGTTCCTGACATTTCCCGTGTCACCTCCGTGTTCTTGTGGTTGTCGCTCACACAAGAAGTGTCCTGGTTTTTCCACATGGAACTGGATGTGCACTCCATGGGGCTGGGATTCCCTACCATGTGTTTATTTGTTAACTAATCCTAAATTAACTTCAGATTAAAAGAAGATTATCAGCTACCTATCAATCAATTTCTTCCGTTATACTCAAGTCACCTTACTTTATAAAAACTCTTTAAAATTATTACTATCTAAACACAACAGGCCTTAATTTGCTGAACAAGTATTCAGATGTCTCCACTGTTACAATCACTTGAAGATTATCTTTACCTTCAGCTGCATTTGGTGAATTGAACACAGTTTGTAAATATATGAATATCAAACGGACTTGAGTTTTATGAAAATTTATCCTGTCTGACATTCTTGTTGGTTAATATCTTGAAGAGAACTGTCCTCAGAACTCCAGCTGTGCTCTGACTTCATTCACAACTGGATGTGGCTGGACTGCAGATCTTGGATCTGTTCTGTTGTTTCCCGGATTGCTTCGCCTGTCTATCACTTGCTGCTTATGCTGTTTGGCACACAAGTAGTCCTCTTTGGGAACTTCATCAGGTTAACACCTCATTTTTAGGTATTCAAGCTGCTGTTACTGGCATGCCCTCCTGAATTCTCTCAGTTGAATGAGGATTGATCCTCAAGTTGGGGAATATGCTGGGCCGTGATTCTGTAAGTTGTGTTGGAGTACAATTCTACTGCTGTTGGTGGAAGGAAAGAGCTAAACTCTTGCACTGCAAGCCGTATATGCAAGAAGTTACATGCAGTATCATGAACACTGATAGGCCAAGAAATGAAATGCGAGCATCACTGTACAATGATGCAGGATCACAACTGCAGCAAGGGGAGTTTAAGATCCAACTTGACATAGGAGTTGGGAAAGAAGCAGCTGATCAGATTGTCTCATTCATAGTCACAAAGAGACTCTGAGATTATTGTACTGTTGGAAGTGAGGATGGAGGAGGTCGGGGAGATGGAGAGTCCTTCTACAGAAACTAATCTGAGAGTAATGGGATCGACTTGATTGCCATGCATTGAATAGAAAGGTAATTGAAACTGTTTTTATCCCCAAAGGATAACAAGACAATAGAAACAAACCCCAGAATACATGGTTCAGAGATGGATGTCAATAGCCCATCAATATCCAACTCCTGCAATTATTCAGCAAACGTATATGTGATTACCCAGTTCTATGAACCAGAAAACCGCTGTTCACTCTGAGCAGATGGACAGTGATGTGGGGAGGTAATGGCCGAGTGGTATTGTCGCTAGACAGTTAATCCAAAGCCCCAGATAAAGTTCTGAAGACCTGGGTTCAAAGCCTGCTGCAGCAGATGGGGGAATTTGAATTCAATAAAAAAGCTCTAATGATGACCATTAATCGATTGTCAGAAAAACCCATCTTGTTCAGTAATGCCCTTTCAGGAAGGAAGCTGCCATCCTTACCTTGTCTGGCCTACATTGTGACTTCAGACCCACAGCAATGTGGTCGACTCTTACCTGGCCCATGGGCAATTAGGGATGGGCAGTAAATGTTGCCGGGCCAGCGATACCCTCATCCTGTGAATGAATAAAGGAAAATAAAAGTCTCTACGCAGTGTGAATCTGTACATGTTCAACGATGTTGTGAACATTTCCAATGCTAAGTTCTCTATATGTAAAACTTTATAAACTGCCAAAACCATTGTTCATTACTTGGTGTGAACAAGAGAAAAAGAAACCTTCAACTTGTGGTTGTGAATAAATTCACTGGTGTCTCAGTCGGAAGGATGCCTGAGTGAGTCCCTCCTCATCTCGCCCCCACCCTCGGCGCGCGCACACACACACACACACACACACACCAGGTGAACAGCTTCTCCCCAGTCTGACTGGTTTGGCCAGGTTCCAGGTAGGATGGGTAAAGAGTTCCCTTCTGGAATTCCCCACATTTCCAGAGTCTGGCTGCACTGGTGTTTTGCCATTTCAGACAAATGCTAGCAGAGTGTTACACACACCGTTAGCACCCACCCCCCCACCTCCCACTCCTCCCCCAAAATCCAGTATAAAGCAGTAAACATTATCTCCTGCTGTGGAATGACAGCCTGTATTGGTCTGTGTAGGAACACTGAGCAGATTTACCTCAATGACAATTTAATCGGTGACCAGAGCAAGTTAAGCAAGTCCAAATAAAATGCATTATAGCACAGAGAGAGGCCCATCAAATCCAAGCTGGCTGTCAGTAGCAGAATCCAACATTCTCATTCCCCATCCGTCCTCAAAACTCTGCGATTTTATTTCCCTCAGATCTTATATAATTGTTTTTATCAATCATTCATCTACTCTGCTTGCACCACCGTAATAGGCAGCATGTTCTGCATATTTCCAGCCAATACAGTCAGCAGAAACACTTACTCGTCTCCCACTGTCTCAAAACCTCACATCTAGTCTTAATTCTTGTGCCATCACCTATCAAATACAGATATTTCTGTCTGCTGTATCTAGGTCTGTTATAATCTTAGAGGAGAAAG
>NW_025183332.1:0-2643 GCF_004010195.1 Chiloscyllium plagiosum | reverse complement strand
TGGATGAATAAAGGCAGCAGGTACTTTGTAAAACCAGCTGTCTGAAAGCTTGCTCCTTGATACGGTCAGATGAAATGAGACTTGCACAAGAGTTTACAATTCTCAACTCCTCAGACCCAAAGATCAGTCCAACTACAGCAACATTTGCACATCAGCCATGGTTGGTCTGGGAAGTGTTGATCAGAGCGGTGCTGGAAAAGCGCAGCACATCAGGCAGCATCCGAGGAGCAGGAAAATCGACATTGCAAAAGCCATTCATCAGGAATGTTTCTGATGAGGGGCTTTTGCGCGAAACGTCGATTTTCCTGCTCCTCGAATGCAGCCTGACCTTCTGTGCTTTTCCAGCACCCCTCTGATCAAAACTCTGGTTTCCAGCATCTGCAGTCCTCACTTTTGCCTTGGGATGGGAAGTGGCAAGAATCAATCGTATTAGACAAGTGTCAAACAATGACCATCATAAAACATCTAAACTTTGCTATTCAACATCGATCGACATTGCCATTGCTGAATCCATTGTCACTAACATGTTCAGGTTTATTCAAACAATAAGGCTGCTATGTTAAGAACATCAGATCCGATGTTAAGAATCCTGCAGTTCGTAACTTCTCTCCTGTCCATTACCACCGAGATACACGTCAGGAATATTATTGAACAATCTCCACTTGTCTGAATGAGTACAACTCCAACAGTACTCAAACATGTTGACACTCCCCATTATGTGTCTGTGCTATGGCACTCCCTGGAGAGCACCTTCCGCGCTCATTGCCATTGCCATCTGGTTGAAAAAGGACAATATTTAGGGAATCGTGATCTCAATTCATTTGTTTCAAACATCAGTATTACAAAGGACAAAGCTGTACTAAGACTTGGAGTTTAAGAATGACACAGAACAATTATATTAAGCGAGAAGAAATTTCATTCAGTTGAACAGGAAACAATAACGAGACAGTAAATCAGAATCAGAGCAGTCGGAAATATCTGAGGGCAGATTGAAGTCGCTCAGTGGAAACATGCTACCAAAAGTAAAACGGGTCACACTATCAAATTCATCCATAAGGTGAAATTGGAGAAACTTGGCTTGTTTTTACGTTGTCGTCAGTGGTTGCGAGGTATATTGATAGACATGTAAAAATTCATCAAAGGCACAGATAAAAGAATACTTCGAGGCTTTATACAAGACCAGAAATATCAATTACTTGCGGCCATAGGTTTTTGGTAAAAAGGGGCATAGTTTGATGGAAGTTTCACAGGAAAATATTTTCTTTTTCTTTTCCAGACAGCATGTGAAAGTGCCTGGTGTGCACCGCTAGACGAGAACAGGATAAAATAACAACTAATAAGAAATATCTTGACACAGAGATGAGTCGGTGTGGAATGGAATGGCATAGAACATGCGGAAGCAAAAACTTCCTTTTTAAGTTTAGAAGGCATCATCTGTCAGTGCAGGCTTGTTGAGCTTAAGGGGCTGTTCTTGAGATATTTTATTCTTGAAGCCAAACCTTTAGTGCGGGAGTGGCGAGATGCTAATTGAATAATTAACGATGACCAACAGACGATGCAGCTGTCTTCTCATCAATTTGCAGCTTCGTGTCCTTGCTCCCACTGTGGGGAAACTCAATATGGAGTATTTGAAATGAAAGTCAGAGCTGGTAACTGATAACTGCACCTCAGCCCTCCCTCCTGCAGACTTGTATCTTGAACTTTATCGTCTCGAGGTACACTGCACAGACAGAAGATGCATGCACTCCACACCCATCAATGCTGGCATCTTTTATGTGCCAGCCTCACTATTCCATCACAACACATCTCCGACCTACTATAGTCTGTTTCTGCGCATCAATGCTGAATCTCAGAGTGCACCGACAACTCTTATTGCAACGCTGCTGTAACGACTCTGTTTTCAGGGACACACCCTCAACTCATCGACTGCACCTCTAGTCTGCTCACTGGATATTTGTGCATCGTCACTTTTACCTGAACTGAAGGCTCACAGAATCTTTGTCCTACATGACACTGCCTTTAGTCCTGTTGCCCCTCAACCAGAGCATCTAGGTTCACACGCTGTTATGCTTTCTTGTTGCTTAGCACAGACACAAAACCTGGAAGTTTGATATCATTGCCCCAAAAGCAGTAAAGGTGGCAAGCACAGGGAGTCAAGGGGAGTTTCAGATACCAGTCTGGGATCTTGGACAGGTCAGCCAGCCTCTTGTGGTTGTTAGGGTCAGGTTCCTTCTCCTGTTCGGGGTGAAGGGCTGAATTAGATTTTTTAGATTAGATTACATTTCAGTGTGGAAACAGGCCCTTCAGCCCAACAAGTCCACAACGACCCGCCGAAGCGCAACCCACCCATACCCCTACATTTACCACTTACCTAAAACTACGGGCAATTTAGCATGGCCAATTCATCTGACCTGCACATCTTTGGACTGTGGGAGGAAACCGGAGCACCCGGACGAAATCCACGCATGCACGGGGAGAACATGCAAACTCCACACAGTCAGTCGTCTGAAGCGGGAATTAAACCCGGGTCTCTGGCGCTATGAAGCAGCAGTGCGAACCACTGTGCCACCATGCCGCCCAAAATGTTGGGGAGACCTCTATCTCTCTTGGCTCTTTCTGCCATATTGTGGGATAGTGGCTTCT
>NW_025183331.1:0-2643 GCF_004010195.1 Chiloscyllium plagiosum | reverse complement strand
GCTCCGTGCCAGAGGCCTGAACCCCATTGCTTTCCCCTGGTCAGTCGTCCCCCCCACAAGTATCCAAAACGGTATACTTGTTCTTGAGGGGAACGGTCGCAAGGGGTCCCTGCACTGGCTGCTTCCTCCCAGTCCCCCTCACTGTCACCCATCTGTCTGCAATCTTTGGAGTTACTACTTCCGTAAAGCTCCGATCTATGACCCCCTCTGCCTCCCGAATGATCCTCTCCTGCGCGCTTTTATAGGAATAAAAAACCTACCCAGGGAAGCTTGCGCTACACCAGCTTCCGGCTGCCCCTCTGGTCGTTGTCACTTCCCCCTGCTTCTCCCGCTCTTTCTGTGAAGGGAGAAAAAAAAACACCGCTGCCCGCTACCGGTCAGTAATTTTAAAACAAAGTGTCTCACCTTAGCTGTAACCTTCCGGGTTCGTTTAAACTCAGCTGCTGCTCGCACTCAAAAAAAAACATCTCCACTTACTCCTTCCCCACTAACTGCAAATATCGTCAAGGTGCTACACAAAATAACATTGAGTCCTTTGCTATTTTCTTGTCTGCTCCATATTCCTCAGACTTGAGTTGTGCAACCTTGGAGTTTGGTTAATTTCTTGTCTGTCCGTTTGGGGACAAATGGGAAGCGAGATTGATTTATCAAGCAGCCAACAATTTAGCATGAGATGGTCGGGGGAAAAAACAATCAGTGAGAGTATAACACTCAGAAACACACATTATGAGAGGTCGGGGGGAGTACATAAAGGCTGTGATTTTCAACTGGGTGTGTGGCCCCAGAGGCATAATGGACAGGGCACTGGCCTTCTAAGTGAGGGATTGTGGGTTCAAGTCCCATCTGGGGTATCAGTCACTTGCTCGTTGTCAACTTTATTTCTAATCTACTTTGGGAAAATCTCATGTCTGCGTTCAGTTGATGGGAAGTGGTGCCCAACATGTTCTTGCACAAGATTTGCAGGAATTTGCAGGATTGAGGTGAGTTGTCTGAATGAGAAAGCCAATCCACGGAGCCAACTTGGAAACTCTACACAAACAGTCACCCAGGGGAGGAATCAAAGCCAGGTCCGCCACCCACTGAGCCACCATGCCATCCCCAGGAGAATCTCAGCAGGTTTTCAGCCATTGTGACTGGGCTGTCTCTTTCAGACAATTTCGCCCCAATCCTGCAGATTCCCGACAACTTTGTGCAAGATCATGTTGGACATCACTTCCCATCAACTGAATGCAGACATGGGGATTTTTATAATGTAGATTAGAAGTAAAGTTGACAAAGGGCTAGCTATGAAAAGTTAGCCACCCCAGATGAGACTTGAACCCACAATCACTGGCCAAGGAGAGCAATACATTATCCATTAGGTCAGTGGGGCTACACGTTTACAGATAAACTGGCAGCCTTTACATACTACACCCTGATGGCTCAGATTGTGTTTTTCTCAGTTTTATACTTTCACTGATTGTTTTTTACCCCTTTCATCTCATGCTAAAAATTTGGCTGCTTGATAAATCAATCTCACCTCCCATTTGTCCCCAAATGGACAGACAAGAAATCCACCAAACTCCAATGTTGCACAACTCAAGTCTGAGGAAAATGGAGCAGACAGGAAAACAGCAAAGGGTTCAATGTTATTTTGCGCACCACTTTCAAGATATTTGCAGTTAGTGGGGAAGGAGGAAGTGGAAATGTTGCAAAAAGCTGCATTGAGGACAAATCAACAGAATCATAGCAGGCATTCAGCCCATTGTGGCTGTGCTGTCTCTTTCAGACAATACACCCCAAGATCTTCCAAATCCTGGAATTACCTTGTGCAAGTTTCTACTAAACAGCATTTGCCATAATCTCAACACAGGCACAGTGATTTTGAACAGAGTAGTTTGAAAAATAAAGTCAATTTGGATCTTGATGAAGTTGGCATGGGACAAAAGTCAGCTACAAAAACCAAGCTTAAAACGTAAGCAACCCAGAGGGAAATTAAACCCACAATCCTACACTTAGGAGGACAGTGGTTTACCCAATATGCTATTAGGACACACATAGCCATTTGCCAGTGTAAAGTCTTGGCATCAAGCGAGTGTTACAGCCCAGCATGTTCCAACATCTCAGATGACATGTTGAGGGATACACTAAAGTTTTGGGCAGCTGCTGCCAAGGTGTAACAGGGAAACAACACAGTCTCAGGTCTTTCTGACAAATTATCACATCGTTCTTTCAATTCTCAGACCCTCTTGGTGCCTGACAATAAACAGAGATCTTTTCCTGCCCAAATAGAAAATGCCTTTTTGTTCACAACTATACAGAAGCTTTGAGAAATGTCAACATTCCAATGTTTTGTTGGTTCTTATCTCGCTGCATAGACTGTACACAACTGATTTAGAATAAAGGAAAGCATACCAAACGCCTTCTTCACCATCCTATCGATCTGCGACTCTACTTTCAAGGAACTATGAACCTGCACTCTAAGGTCTCTTTGTTCAGCAACACTCCCTGGGACCTTACCATTAAGTGTATAAGCCCAGCTAAGATTCGCTTTCCCAAATTGCAGCACCTCGCATTAATCTAAATTAAACTCCACCTGTCACTCCTCAGCTCATTGGTCCATCTGATCATGATCCCATTGTAATCCGAGGTAACCTCTTTGCT
>NW_025183330.1:0-2643 GCF_004010195.1 Chiloscyllium plagiosum | reverse complement strand
TTCCTGCTCCTCAGATGCTACCTGATCTGCTGTACTTTTCCAGCACCACACTAATCTAGACTCTGACCTCCAGAATCTGCAGTCCTCACTTTCACCTAGTTCTTTTCCCGTGTGATCAGGCAATTTTAAGATGATATGACTGAGATGTTTACAATGCTGAAAGGATTGGATAAGAGGTCCAATAGAAATAGAGAACCCATTTTCTATTGCTGAGGAATCAAGAACAAGGAAAGTTATAGTTAGGCTATTCAGGAGAGAATGTAGGGAACATGTTTTCATTTGAGAAGTAAACATTTTTGAGCCAATGAAGCTTAGAGACTAAGGCCAATAGACTTTGTTGGCTCTGGGTATCAAGTGATAGGTTGAGAATTGAGTTGAGGTACAGATCCGATATAATTGAATAGATAATTATATGATTGATATAATTGAATCGCTGAGCAACTTGAAGTGATTGAACAGTCTTGTTCTTGCTTCTGTATTCATAAGTGGGCGGCAGTGTGTGGGGGTTGAGGTGGTGGGGGTGATGGTGGATGGTCATCTAGCTAGGTGGCCAGTTTCTGATGTACACTGATGCCACAAGGTTGGTCCAGTTCCCATAGTGGCTGAGTATACCATGAAGGATACTCCTTCTCAACTTCTCCCCTCACCTGAGGCATGGTGAGCCACAGGTTAAATCACCACCAGTTGTCCCTCTAGTCTGGTAAGTCTATGGCAACTTTGCTTTTATATTCCTAATTGTTGCAATACTGGATCTTTCTTACCTTGTCCACAGTCTGAAATACACCCATATTTCCAAGCCTTTGGGCTGCTAACCAATTATTTTTATTAGTTGTTTCAAACAGAACTGACTGTGATTTGTTCTGAGGCTGCGATGGACTGGTCTGAGGAAATTGTTGAAAATTAAGGATGAATGCTTCAGTAAAGATTTTGGAAATAAGTGCCTGAAGCAATACATTATTTTTAGTAAAGTTTGATCCTCCATTGATCATAAAGTTTCAGCATAGCATGAATCTGATTATCATAAAAGAGAATGTGGAAAAAGTAAAGCAAATCATGCAAGCTTTAGCTACTTGTGATAAAAATTTAATGATACAATAGGCAACTTGGATCTTCTCAGAATAAAAGTTTATATAATTTCAGATAGTGATATAACATAATAGTTATCATTAATACAGTTGCATAGTTCTCACTCCGAAGAAAAATGAAAATATTGCATTTGTGTAGCACCTTTCATGATTACTGGTTGTGTTGTAATGTAGGAAACACAGCAGCTAATTTGCACATAGAAAACTGCCACAAACAGGAAAAGATTTTTTTTGTAAAGTAGATTAAGGGATAAATATTGGTCAGGCAACAGGGATGAGTTCCTTTCTCTTATTCAGAAAGTGTCAAGTGATCTCTCACACTAAGGTGAGAGGGAAAACAGGAGCTCAGATTAACATGCCACCTAAAGGCTGCTCCTCTGACTGTGAGCATTTTTTCAGTGTTGATTGTTAGTCTAAAAAGTTGTGCTGAAGTCCTGGAGTAGTACTTGAACCCACAACCTTCTGATTTAGCAGTGAGAATGTTGATAATTGAGCCACAGCTTACATTAAGGGGTAGCATATTAAAAGTTATACGCCTTTGTACTCTGTATACCATAGGCAGGTTACTACTGCAGAGTCCAATAAGCCCATCATCTTTGTGCCAGCTCAATAAACTAATCATTCATTTTATTATTACTTTCCAGCATTTGGTGCAGATCAGGTTCCTATTGAATGAAGGTTGAAGGTTTTTGCCACAGCCACCAAATTGGGCTGTGAATTCCACCCACCACCCTTTGGGTGAAGAAGTTTTCCCTTACGACCCTCTAATGCCTTTACTGATCACTTAAATATGTGTGCTTCTGGTAACTGACCTCTCTGCTAGGGGAAAAAGGTCTTCCTGTCCATTCTAGCCAAGTCTCTCATTATTTTTTATATGTCGATTATATCATCCCTCAGCCTTCTCTGTTCTAAGAGAAGCTAAATAAGCCTCTCCAATCTTTGCTCAGAGCTGCAATTTCAAGCACTGGCATAATTTTTGTCAATCACCTCTGGTATTCTTATGTTATTTTTCTTATTGTTGTTCATTTTTAATCGCACACTTTATGTCAACTTTTTCCCATTATTAATTTCTGTATCCTCAGTGAAACTGGGTTTGTTCATGTAAACTCATTAAAAGCTGAGCTATCTCTCCTCTACTCTCTAAAAATGCTCTGTAGAATCATAGAGCTATGGTTACAACACAGAAGGAGACCAATCAGCCCAGAATGGTCAATATAGAAACAATTCAGCTCATGCCAATCCCTTGCTTTTGTTTTACGGCCTTGCAAAACATTTCTCTTCAGATGATTATGATGCTCTTCACTCCCTTTTGTTGCTCAGTCACTAAAATGCCCAGTGAACAAAATAAGGGTTTAACTAATTTGAAAAAGAAATCAAAACTGTAATTAAATGTATTCATTAAATTATATTTTGTGCCTTTTAATGTCTTGAGTAAAGATGTACTTAGTCTCTAAAAAAATAGCGTGGCTTTAAATTTTATAGATAGTTCAAAAGGAAGGAGTAAGAGTAGTATAGGAGTGGAAGTGTGATGGGAAAGATAAAATTACAAAAGTAGTTT
>NW_025183329.1:1814-2643 GCF_004010195.1 Chiloscyllium plagiosum | reverse complement strand
CACCCCCACCCCCAAACCGGGGACACAGTGTGCAGGTACGTACCCCAGTAACATCCCCAACCCCCGCCTAATTTTATATGCGGACAGTGTAAAGGGAGCTTTACTCTGTAATCTAACTCTGTGCTGTCCCTGTCCGGGGAGTGTTTGATGGGGGGACAGTGTAGAGGGAGCTTTCCCCTGTATCTAACCCTATGCTGCCCCTGTCCCTGGGAGTGTTTGATGGGGGGACAGTGTAGAGGGAGCTTTACTCTGTATCTTGCCCCGTGCTGTCCCTGTCCTGGGAGTGTTTGATGGGGGGGACAGTGTAGAGGGAGCTTTACTCTGTAATCTAGCTCTGTGCTGTCCCTGTCCTGGGAGTGTTTGATGGGGGGGACAGTGTAGAGGGAGCTTTACTCTGTAATCTAAACCCGTGCTGTTCCTGTCCTGGGAGTGTTTGATGGGGGGACAGTGTAGAGGGAGCTTTACTCTGTATGTGTTTGATGGGGGGACAGTGACGATGTGAACTTTGAGTTTGTCCTGTTTTGATAGCGGGCGGTGGAGGGGGGCAGGGGAAGGGTGGGGTGTAGTTGGTTTTGTTAACTCCCGGTTTGTTTCTCTTGGTGAGGTCGAGGAGCTGGAACTGATTCCGATCTCGGAGGCTGCTGGGAATGTTCCGGAACAGGCTGTTCATGGCACCTACCGGCGCCACTGGGACTCGATAAGGGTGGAGGGTCTGCGCTGTATGTCCCGAAGACATATCCACCTGGCCCCTGGTCTTCCTGGGGAGGGAGGAGTGGTCAGCGGTGAGTGGGGGAAGGCGGAGTGGTCAGCGGTGAGTGAGGGGGAGGGG
>NW_025183329.1:0-1744 GCF_004010195.1 Chiloscyllium plagiosum | reverse complement strand
CGGTGAGTGGGGGGAGGGGGTGATGGGCGATTATTAGATGTATTGTTGTCACATGTACCAGGATACAGTGAAACGTGGTGTTTTCTGTAACTCCCAGAGATGGAGCATAACTTGACCTGCTCTTGGGAAATAAGGCAGGGCGGGTGACTGAGGTGTCAGTGGGGGAGCACTTTGCTGCCAGTGACCATAATTCTATTAGTTTTAAAATAGTGATGGAAAAGGATAGACCAGATCTAAAAGTTTAAAAGTTCTATATTGGAGGAAGGCTAATTTTGATGGTATTAGGCAAGAACTTTCAAAAGCTGATTGGGGGCAGATTGTTTGCATGTCAAGGGATGGCTGGAAAATTGGAAGCCTCCAACAATGAGATAATAAGAGTCCAGAGACAGCATATTCCTGTTAGACAAGGCTGGTAGGTATAGGGAATGCTGGATGATGAGAGAAATTGAGGGTTTGGTTAAGAAAGAGGAAGCATATGTCAGGTATAGACAGGATAGATCGAGTGAATCCTTAGAGTATAAAGGCAGTGGGAGTATACTATAGCTTTGACAAATAGGGTTAAGGATCTGGATGTAAGCATACTTGCTGAGCTGGAAGGTTTGCAAGGTTAGATCTCATGGAACACAAGGAGAACTAGCAATGTGGATACAGAACTGGCTCAAAGGTGAAGACAGAGGGTGGTGGTGGAGGCCTGTGACCAGTGGAGTCCACAAGGATCGGTGCTGGGTCCTCTACTTTTCATCATTTTACATAAATGATTTGGATGTGAGCGTAAGAGGCACAGTTAATATGACACTAAAATTGGAGGTGTGGTGCACAGCAAAGAAGGTTACCTCAGATTACGGGGATCTTGATCAGATGGGCTGTTTGGCTGAGAAGTGGCAGATGGAGTTTAATTTAGATAAATGTGAGGTGCTGCATTTTGGGAAAGCAAATCTTAGGCAGGTCTATGGTAAGGTCTTCGGGAGTGTTACTGAACAAAGAGACCTTGGAGTGCAGGTTCATGGGTCCCTGAAAGTGGAGTCTTAGGTAGACAGGATAGTGAAGGCGGCATTTGGTATGCTTTCCTTTATTGGTCAGAGTATTGAGTGCAGGAGTTGGGAGGTCATGTTGCGGCTGTACAGGACATTGGTTAGGCCACTGTTGGAATATGGTGTGCAGTTCTGGTCTCCTTCCTAACGGAAGGGTGTTGTGAAACTTGAAAGGGTTCAGAAAAGATTTACAAAGATGTTGCCAGGGTTGGTGGATCTGAGCTACAGGGAGAGGCTGAACAGGCTGGGGCTGTATTCCCTGGAGCATCGGAGGCTGAGGGGTGGTGGAACATAGAGCATAAAACAGTCCAACACAGCAACAGGCCCTTTGGTCCATGACACCAAATTAAAGTAATCCCTTCTGCCTGCCCTTGGTTCATATCCCCCCATTCCTTGCCAGAAGAGAATGTAAGTGGGGTGAGAACGGTCTTTGATTGATTATGTTAAGGCAGTGGGAAATGTAGATGGAGTCAGTAGATGGGAGGCTGGTGTTCAAAGCTCTATGCAACATCTCAGAGTCCGGGCAGTTGCTGTCACACTGTGATGAGTAGGGATGAGGTGGTTTCTGGAGTAATTGGTACGAGTCCTAGTGGGCATGTGTTTACTGACACGGAGGAAATATCACCCAGCTGCTCTCTCATTCCCCTGCAGGTATACGCAGCAACTGTGAGCTGGCCATCTTCATCCAGCTGAGAAAGGCCATCAAAGGTAAA
>NW_025183328.1:0-2643 GCF_004010195.1 Chiloscyllium plagiosum | reverse complement strand
TAATGGAAAACACAACTTGTATCAAATAAACTCGGTGAAAACTACATATACACCATGTGTTTGGTATTATCTGTGAATAGAGGAACAGAGCGAACGTTTTGATTCAGATCCGTTTCTCTTTCAGAACACAAGTTTCCTTCATGTCTACAATTGAGCAGACCTGAGAAAATGTCGAGTTGTTGAGACGGGTCTTCTGGAGTTGCAGGGATAACTCATCCAACAGAAAATCATTTAAAATCAACAGTGAGGGGAACATGTTCTGTAATGATGAGAGATAGAGTGGATGGGAAGGATCCATTTCCATGAGCAGAGAGATTAACAATACGGCAATGGTCGAGTAATAAAGATGTTCTTGTATTTATACAGCACCTTTCAGCACCACTTCTGTCATAGGCACTGAAGTAACTTTGAAGTAGATGTGTCATTGTCAAAACTAAAGTGCTAATCAGGGCAGTTTGTTCAACCAGAGGTCAAAAAAAGAGCACTCAGAACTGGCCCTAGAGACGCCAGTGAGATTATGCTTTACTTTAAGCGTTTGTTCCTCTCTGGTTTATATCCAGAATAGTGCAGGACTGGAGGTTGTAATCTCAGGGGAAGGTATTACCCACTAAGACACAGATGAGGAGGATGTTCTCACGTTCAGAGGGTAGCAAGTATGTAGAAGTATTTACAGCAGATGGCTGGCAAGTCTCAGTATATTTAAGCCTTCAATTATCTCTCTATTAATAGCATGGAGCAAGTGGTAGAGTGAAAGGTGCACAAATGTGCTGACAATTCCCACTCGTGGGCGCGCATATTATGTTGAGAACGTGGCATTTCGCACGGGCATATAGATAGGTTGAATCAATGGGGAATAACTTGTCAGATGCAGTTTCTTTTTGTCATTATGAGGTCATGCACTTTGGTCGGAGAAGTCAAAAGAAAGAACACTATTTAAACCGAGAGAAAGTCGAAGAAACGTGTGAGCCAGAGGAATCTCATGCCTGACACAAACATGTTTAGTATCATATTCTTTCCCTAACAAAAAGGATGGCTTCCTTTCCGAATGCTCACAATGAAAGAGATGGTTTCCAAGGAAAGTAAAAAACCCTGAAACAAATAGCCTAATCGAAAACAAAGGAAAGAATTGAGTCGTTCCAATGGACAACTTTGATGCTTATGGCTCTCTAAAATTTGTTTATAATTGAGCTGGAAGTGGGAATTGGGGGAGCTGGAGAGTGAAATTCAGGTCACCCATGATTACTGTCATCCTTCGTCTGTCTTCCTCATTGTTTTGTATGTTATATTTTTCATTGTGGTTACTGTGAGTGCGCTTGTAAACCACACCGCTGGTGACTTGTTTCCCAGACAGTTCTTCAACACGACTCGTAAGAATTCAACATTCTTTTCTCATGAATCTAGGTAATCTCTAAACACTGTGCAAATATCACCAGAACCTCGACATTTTCCACGCCTGTCTGCCTTCTTGCAATATCAATTGATTCATCACTGTGCTCCTGTTGCACAAATCAAGAACGAACCAAACCGCATCAATTGCATCGAGGCTGCGACCGCAGATAACTGCAGCCGCTCCCCAGAGTACTGGCAACTGTGTGATCACAGAAGCACACATTGAACAGCCAGGAAACTCAAAATAATTACAGTGCCAGAGACCATGCCAGGAACGGCACCTGAGAAACAACAGAAACACTCTTTTGAGCTACGAACCTGGTTATATTTCTCAATCAGCAATCGAATTTTACATTGGTTATATCAACTGATCCCTCACTCAAGGAACCAACAACTGCTGCAAACGGAGGAGAAAATGAGGACTTTACATACTGGACATCAGAGTCCAGAGTGCGGTGCTGGAAAACACAGCAGGTCAGACAGCATCTGAGGAGCAGGAGAATCGATGTTTTGGGCATGTGTCTGATGACTTGCTCATGCCAGAAACGTCCATTCTCCTGCTTCTTGGATGCTGCCTAACCTGCTGTACATTTCCAGAAACACCGTCTCCATTTCTGCATACTGTCATACAATCCAAGCTTCCAGTCGCAGAATCAGCAACACTCACAACGAGTGTTTTGAGTCAACCTATTGAGGACACCTGGCAGTGGTGTTTAGTGTCAAGTAGATCATCATGAATGCGTGTCGTGAATTGTCTGTCCTGTATAATGTTCCCTGCTCTCACTACGTGCAACATTGTTTGACCATATTTGTATTGTACATGATGGGTATTGGGTCCAATGTTCTGGTGAGATGTTGCCTAACTGTGGCTTTCGGATTATATTCTCTAATCCGAGTAGTCAAAGGCTGTCCGTTCCGAGACTTTTTTCCTTGATGTTTTGGGTCTTGGCATGCCCTCCTAACGTTGTTTGTCTGGAATTTGCGGGAATATCTATTGTTGCAAAGCTTTTCTGGAGGATCCAGCAAACACCACAATCAGTTGTACAGAGTGGCAATGCACAGACATGACGAGGTCAACAAATTCGACCAGAACGACACAACAATAATTGGTCAATAGTGGGCAGCCAGAGATTTTCTAGAATGACAAGACTCATCCAATGACTCTATCAAACTACATGTTGACCTGGATATAACATACCGGGACCTGCAATGAACGACAAAAAGCAGCAACGGAAAGCAGTGGGAAGGAAATCA
>NW_025183327.1:0-2643 GCF_004010195.1 Chiloscyllium plagiosum | reverse complement strand
AAAGTTGCCCCTTAAGTCTCTTTTATAGCTTTCACCTCTCACCCTAAACCTATGCCCTCTAGTTCTGGACACCCGACCCCAGGAAAAACACTTTGCCTATTTACCTTATCCATGTTCCTCATAATTTTGTAAACCTCTATCAGTTCACCCCTCAGCCTCTGACACTCCAGGGAAAACAGCCTCAGCCTGTTCAGCCTCTCCCCATAGCTCAAATCCTCCAACCCTGTCAACAATGTTTCGAGTATACCAGACTTTGGCAAATCATTCCGCACACACAAAACTTTCTGTGTCTTTGCCTATTTACCCTATCCATGTTCCTCATAATTTTGTAAACCTCTATCAGTTCACCCCTCAGCCTCTGACACTCCAGGGAAAACAGCCTCAGCCTGTTCAGTCTCTCCCCATAGCTCAAATCCTCCAACCCTGTCAACAATGTTTCGAGTATACCAGACTTTGGCAGATCATTCCGCACACACAAAACTTTCTGTGTATAAAAATTGTGTCTCAAATCCCTTTGTGTGGACCTGCACCTGCCTCCAGCCTGAAACCCTCATTCCCCTCCATCCTGTCTCCTGTCTCTGAGCCAATGGTGTATTCATTCTGTTACTGACTCTTCAATCCCACGGGCATCAATTTTTCTCACAATTCCAATTGGAGACCTTCTCTCATCCACGTGAAGGAATTGGACCCTGACAATTCCATTTACACTGTCTCCCATCAATCTTCATGGGATCCATATCGCAGAGGTTAAACAGTGTTCCCAGCAAACACTCCCAGGGCAGAGGATGTACAGGATTCCAGACAAAGTAAAGCTTTATTTAAACTGCACCCACTTAAATCTCCAGGGCAGGTAGTGAATACAGTTAGATGCAGAGTAAACTGTACACTGCAGCTTTTCACATTCCCAGGCCATGTTCAGTGTGGCGTTAGGTACTGATCAAATCTCCCACTTCCCCCATCCTGTTCACATCAAACACACTCAGGGCAGTTCCATCACTGCGTTAGATACAGACTATGTGTTCAGTGGCAATTTCTCCATGTGAATCTCCCAGAGTCTGGGGAGAATGGGGTTCGATACAGAGTCAGGATCTGTCCATATTGTCCACATCGGACACACCCAGGACAGGGACAACATGGAGCAGGTATAACATGGGGCTAGATACAGAATAAAGATCCATCCGCACTGTAACTCTCAAACACTCACAGGATAGGGACAGCACGGGGTTAGGTACAAAGTTAAGCAGCATTGTAGACAGTGCAGATGGTACCTTAACATTACAGAGGGATATTGACAGACTGGGTAAATGGGCAAAGCTGCATCAGTTGTTCAGGTTAAATCAGTGAGAGATACATTTTTGTTCAGTGAAGACATTGAGGGATATGGGCCAAAGGAAGGAATGTGGAGATAGGCCACATATCAGTCATGATGCAATTGACTGATGGAACAGGGTCGAGGAGCTGAATGGCCTCCTCCTGTTCCTATGTTACAAACTGTCCCCATCAAACACTCACAGGGCAGGGACAGGATGGGGTTAGATACACAATGAAACCGCCTTTACTGTATCCCCATCAACCCCTCCAAGGACAGGGCCAGCACAGGGTGAGATACAGAGTCAAGCTCTCTCTGTATCTCTCTCTCCACACTGTCCCGATCAACCACTCCCGGGTTTGTTTAACGGAACTTTAATATTTGAAAATGCTCATTTTATTCTGTCATTCCTTGCCCCTCAGTAACTCTGTATGTGTGTGCATGTGTTTGTGTGTGGGAGAGAGAGAGAGAGAGAGAGAGAGAGGAAGAGGGAGTGACCGGGGCCCTGCATTCGTGGGTCAGGTCCTCTTGTCCTCCAGTATTACACATTATTTTCTGGTTCTGTGTACAGAAATCACAGAAAGCTAACGTGATGGTGCCATCAAATATTAGGATGGTTTGCCAGTTATTACCAGGACATGGGACTAGGGAAGTGAGGAAGCCTTGCTGTAGCTGCAGACTCAGTCTGCAGGGGCAGTGAGTGATCAGGAAGGCAAAGGGATTGTTGTTTTCATTCGTTCATGGGATGTGAGCATCACTGGCTGGGCTCAGCATTTATCCCCCATTCCCACCAGCCCTTGAGAAGGTGGGAGGGAGTTGCCTTATTGAACCGCTGCACTCCATCAAATTAATGTTTCTGGTGAAACAGAATGTAGCGGAACTTAAACTCCAGCTTTCTCTGTTCCTGCTCCCAATTTAATATTCAACCGTTTAGTTTACACTGAGTTAGAGACTGGAATTTCATCGATGGTCTCAGCGAGTTTATGTATTTCAGAACACAACAGGGAGTGAGTTTCAGTCTGAAATCTAACTGAGGGATTTGGGCTACTTTCTATACAGAGTAACAGGTACCAGTGAGTGAGTTACAGATCGGGGTATAATCGAATGGTACAGTGTGGGTCACGTATTGACTAACCAATACTGGGGAGCGAATCTAATTCAGAAGTTTGGGCTTTTTATATATCGAATCACAGATACTTGAGAGTGAGACACAGGCTGGAATGTGATCGAAGGATTCGAGGAGGTTTATACATTGAATAACAAATAACAAAGGAGTGATTTACTGACTGGAATCTTAAAAGGATGATCGGGGTGATTCATATTTAGAACAACAG
>NW_025183326.1:0-2643 GCF_004010195.1 Chiloscyllium plagiosum | reverse complement strand
TCACCCTGACTGGAATATACTTTCTCTGGATTCCTGTTATCTCATTCCTGAAGGTTTCCAATTTTCCAGCCATCCCTTTACCTACGAACATCTGCCTCCAATCTGCTTTCGAATGTTCTTGCGTATTACCGTCAAAATTGGCCTTTCTCCAATTTAGAACTTCAACTTTTAGATCTGGTCTATCCTTTTCCATCACTAGTTTAAAATGAATAGAATTGTGGTCGCTGGCCCCAAAGTGCTCCCCAACTGACACCTCAGTCACCTGCCCTGCCTTATTTCCCAAGAGTAGGTCAGGTTTTGCACCTTCTCTAGGAGGTACATCCACATACTGAATCAGAAAATTGTCTTGCACACACTTAAGAAATTCCTCTCTATCTTAACCTTTAACACTATGGCAGTCCCAGTCGATGTTTGGAAAGTTAAAATCCCCAACCATAACTACCCTATTATTTTTATAGATAGCTGAGATCTCCTTACAAGTTTGTTTCTAAATTTCCCTCTGACTATTGGGGTGTCCGTAATACAATCCCAATAAGGTAATCATCCCTTTCTTATTTCTCAGTTCCACCCAAATAACTTCCCTGGATGTATTTCCGGGAATATCCTCCCTCAGCACAGCTGTAATGCTATCCCTTATCAAAAATGCCACTCCCCCTCCTCTCTTCCCTCCCTTTCTATCCTGCCTGTCGCATTTGTATACTGGAACATTAATCTACCAGTCCTGCCCATCCGTGAGCCATGTTTCCGTAATTGCTATGATATCCCAGTCCCATGTTCCTAACCATGCCCTGAGTTCATCTGCCTTCCCTGTTAGGCCCCTTGCATTGAAATAAATGCAGTTTAATTTATTAGTCTTACCTTATCCCTGCCTGCCCTGTTTGAATCACTTCTGTTCTCAACTGTACCTGTCTCAGATCGATCTCTTTCCTCATTATCTCCCTGGGTCCCAACCCCCCACCTTACTAGTTTAAATCCTCCCAAACATTTCTAGCAAATGTCCCTGCCAGGATATTAGTCCCCTTCCAATTTAGGTGCCATCCGTCCTTCTTGTACAGGTCACTTCTACCCCAAAAGAGATTCCAATGATCCAAAAATGTGAATCCTTCTCCCATACACCAGCTCCTCAGCCATGCATTCATCTGTCTATCCTCCTATTCCTGCCCTCACTAGCTCGTAGCACTGGGAGTAATCCAGATATTACTACCCTTGAGGACCCCCTTTTTAAATTTCTGCCTAACTCTCTGTAATCTTCCTTCAGAGTTTCGACCTTATCTCTTCCTGTGTTGTTGGTTCAAATGTGGACAATGATCTCCTGCTGGCCCCTCTCCCCCGTGAGAACATTCTGCACCCTCTCTGAGATATCCTTGATCCTGGCACCAGGGAAATAACGTGGCCACAGAAACGTCAGTCTGTACCTCTGACCACAGAATCCCCTAGCACCATTGATCTCTTGGAAGCCGACGTACCCCTCGTTGCATTAGAGCCAGTCTCAATACCAGAAACTTGGCTGTTCGTGCTATGTTACCTTGAGAATCCATCAGCCCCTACATTTTCCAAAACAGCATACGTGTTTGAAATGGGTATATCCACAAAAGACTCCTGCCCTAGGTGCTGACCTCTCTCACCCTTCCTGGAGTTAACCCATCTATGTGACTGTATCTGAGACTTTACCCCCTTCCTATAACTGCCATCCATCACATTCTGTTGCTGTTGCAAATCCCTCATCGCTTCTAACTGTCTCTCCAACCGATCCACTCGCTCTGATAAGATTTGCATCCAACAGCATTTATTGCAGATATAATCCACAGTAACCCTTAAACTCTCTTTAAACTCCCACATCTGACAAGAAGTACATATCACTGCAAAGGCCATTTTTGCTCCTTTACAATCTACAGACCCAGAAAATAACACCATCTTATTCCTCTACAAACATTGCCCCAGGTTAAATTAATAGCTATGGCTTATATTTTAAGTTTACTCAAGAGACTTATCTCCAAAAACATATAATCAAGAAAGAATCCACTCTACTCACTACTGCAGCCTTTCTCTTGAACAGACTTAAAACAACGACGAACTTATCTGATTCTGTGCTGTGAACTTGACCCAAACAAGTTCCTCCAAGATTAGTTGTGTATTCCACTGTTTGTTAATTTTCCCAAATGCACTCTGATATCCAGCGATACACAAATTCAAAAGCAGCAAAGGCAGTAACTGTGCAGGTTCTCTCTCTCTCTCCTGCACTGACCTCACCATGTGCTTCCTTTGTCTGCTCTTCTCCCTTTTAAAACTGCTGTTGTTTTGACTTTTTCTTCCCCACAGTTCCAAAACAATGCAACAGCATATAAAACAGCAATTGCTGCTCCTGGAATTCGAGGAAATCACCTCCAGCACCTAAAATACCTCAAAAAAGGAGCAGCTCGAACAGCCATAAATTTTCACCAGCAAGCAAATGTGTATGCAAGGCTGAACACAAAGAGTCAAGGTTTCTCCGAGGTTCAGTGTAGAGGTGCATCCGGGCACGAGGACCTTGTTGAGTACTAACATGAATTGTGTACGGGCTGCCAGACTGTCTCTTCTGTCTGTCTCTCTCTTCTCTGTCTGTCTCTCTCTTCTCTGTCTGTCTGTCTGTCTCTCTGTCCCTCT
>NW_025183325.1:0-2643 GCF_004010195.1 Chiloscyllium plagiosum | reverse complement strand
CAGGAAGGATGCAGTGGCTTCGGAGAGGACGCAAAGGGTGCTTACTAGGATGCTGCCTTTTTTAGAGGGTATGAACTATAATGAGATGCCAGAAAAGCTCAGGACATTTTCTCTGGAGCAGTGGACTTTGAGGGGAGACTTGATCAGATCAGGCAAAATTATGAGATGCATAGATAATGTTAACAGTCAGAATGATTTTCTGAGAATTGAAATGTCAAAAACTAGGTGGCATGCACTTCAGGTGGAGGGGCGGGGTGGGTGAATGGTGGGGACTTCAAAGAAGATGCAAGGGACAAATATATTTTTACAGAGAGTGTTAGGTGTCTGGAATGGACTTCTGGGGTGGTGGTGAAGGCAGATACAATTGGAGCGTTTAACAGTCATTTAGATTGGCACATGAATATAGAAGGACTGGAGGGTTATGGGCCAAGGGCAGGCAGAAGGGAGGAGTTTCATTTGGCATCATGCTCGGGATGATGTCATTGGGAAAGTGTCCATTCCTGTGCTGCACAGGTCAATGTTCTATGCTCATTTCAAGTAAAATAATGTGTAACTCACATGACATTTAATATAATGAATATTTAACCGTGACTGTCAAAATTAGGAATAAAATAGGAAAACAACAAACTTGAGTGTCATCGAAAGATTTGGTCAATGACATTTACAGAGGTAATTTTTCATTTTTTGTTCTGAATTAACAAATATCTTTAAGGCATGTGTTTAAAATATTTGTACTGAGCCATAATTTTTCACTGATAGTTTGACTAGAAACCTGTCAGAAAACTTCTGACATTCATATCTTACCTTAATCCATTATTTATTAGTGCCAATACTACAATAAACCAAAGCATTTTATTCATGTTCATAAAACAAAAGCATTAATTTTCCATACAATGCTCATTGGAAATAGCTGATTGCTACTCATATTAACAGTCAAAGTAATCACAGCGCCATCCATAATGAGATATCTAAAGACATTTTATCCAATAAATACTGTTTATTTATACATATTGCTTGTTCAACTAGCAATGTGAGATTTCTCATTAATATTCAGCTCACTCATAGCATATTAATAATTTAGTTATTGCTAATATCTAATAGTTGCTCAGTACATTAAGGGGTATAACAGTTGAATTATGGCTCAGTACATCAACGGATGAAAAGGATTTGCAGTGTTCAATCTCCCAAATATTGTGAATATCGATGTGTGTTTTGAATTGATTATATTTTTCTTCAATGCTTAAATTTCTGACCAAACTGAGTTAAATATTTTAATGTGAAAAAATAGTTCAATTTTTGTGAGTATTTTTGTGTAAACAAGAAAAAGAATTTACAGCTGTTTGCTCTTTCCTTTTTCAATAAGAGTAAATTTTGAATTGTTGAAAGTTGTACAGTAGTGAAAGGAAGGGAATTTGGCTGCAACTGAATAGTCACATTGAATAACACTTTTTTCTGATTTCTTAATGTTGCAAAAAATTCTGATTGTCTTTTTATTATAAGAACAAATACGTTAAACATATTGGATAGTTTTATTTATTTTAATGAGTTTACAATATCACACGATTATGTCTACTTGTCTTTCATTTAATTATCATGATATTAATTTTTAAGTATGACCATTTGTGCTTTGTACCGTTATTATTGTGAACTATTTCATTGTTAGTCCATTACACACAGAATCAGGCAAAGTTTCGCAATGAATCTTGATTAGTTTTCGTTCGCATAACCATCGTGAGGATGTGACAATACTCCCACCATTCCTTGATGAGAACATAATGAAAGGCTCTTGTGGAGCTCTGGTAATGTCTCTACTACAAGACGACGAGGCGTGGATTGAATTCCCACCTTCAGCAGACATGTGTCAGAGCAGCCAAGAATGTTGGTTCAAAAATATCGAAGCGAAGAATGAATTGTTTTTCAATCCAACACTGGATTTGCTTCTACCTGTTGTTCATTTCCATAATCACAGAACTCTGCGATTTATTATCTTCAGGTCACTAAGAAAACTATGTATCTCATTATAGTATCTGAAAATTTTAAATTTGAGAATATTGTAGTTTTTAAAACTTAAACTATCTAAATAATGATTTTTTTGTTTAAAATATCCTACAAAAATTGGGGGGGTGGGCACGGTGGGTCAGTGGTTACCACTGTGGCTTCACAGCACCAGGGTCCCAGATTCGATTCCAGCCTCGGGCGACTGTCTGTGAGGAGTTTGCACATTCTACCCGTGTCTGTGTGGGTTTCGTCTGGGCATTCCGCCTTCCTCCCACAGTTCAAAGATGTGTAGGTTAGGTGAATTGGCCATGCTAAATTGCCCGTAGTGAAAGGTGCACTAGTGAAAGGGAAATGGGTTACTCGTCGGAGGGTCGCTGTGGACTTGTTGGGCCAAAGGGCCTGTATCCACACTGTAGGGAACTAAAAAAAAATCCAATTATGATCCATATGGTGAGCAATAGCATTTTACTGCCAATCAGCTCAGGAATGTTCACATATAATATATTCTGAATTCAATCCTGCAAAAGAGTTTCAATAAATATTTAACATATAAACAATATGCATTTCAGAAAATCACGTACATCAATCCTTTTTCTGTACTGTGCAAGATAAAAAAAATGATTTCTCCTTCAGTAAATGAAACAG
>NW_025183324.1:0-2643 GCF_004010195.1 Chiloscyllium plagiosum | reverse complement strand
TTTGCAATGACCTTGCCCACGTGGAGGCCGTTCAATTTTCATAAATATTTACATCTTCCTCACAGCACACATTCCCACACAAAAATTAACTGAAAATTCTTCACTCTGTTTCCTGTCTTTTCATGAATACTTAATCCATCCGAGTACATTCATAATTATAGTTTTGTTCGAGTGAAAGAGTCCCATACTGTTCTCACTGCCCCTTCAAATGAGCACTATTACCTCCACCGAATTTGCCACTTTTACTATGCAACCTCCTTGACGTATGCCACACACAATCTCGTTCTTACTTTGAAAAGCTGAAGAACTGTCTCTGTTGAAGAAACTATTCGCAACAGAAGTAAGGGCAATGAGTGAAGGACATTATCCATCATTCAAATTGTGCCTCTACAGCCTCTGTAGTAAACACTGAGTTGACACTTTTCAGATTATCCATTCAGCATCTATCTTGTTCCCTGTTTTGGTTGGTATTATTTCGTTCTTTGTTTGCACCTGAACATCTGAGATAGAAACTCTCTTGCGAATGAAGGGTCATGACCGATTTGGGCCAAAAGCAGATAAAAGGAGTTATGTAACAAATCAGTTATAATCTCCATAAATTATGGAACAGGCGCAAAGCGCTCAACAATCACATCCTGTCCTGATCGTATTGTGTTCCATGTGGCAATGGCACGGCGACCATGCAGCCAATTACAAACTCATTTCAGCAGATAATTGTTCAATTAAATTACATGGAGTCACTGATCATAACAAATTAAAGTTGTATTGCCGAAAAGTAGCTAAGACCATATCTAGAACAGCTATTCTGCCCCTGTATAAGAAAGGGTACATGTGTAGTCCACTCGATTGCCACAACATCCATAACATTCACTATTTCCGCTATCAACCCTCAATGGGGGCAATTTGTTCCAGATACAAGGTACATTGCAGACATTTATCAAAGTCCATTCGACAGCACCTTTCAAGCCTTGATCATCTGAAGTAGTAAGGGCAACAGATCGACGGAAACACTAACCCTGCAAGTTGCACATAAAGTCAATGACCATCTTTACTGGGAAATATGTCTCAGTCTCGCGGGTATCACTTGATGAATATCCTGCCTTTCATTCCCTAACATTATTGTGGGTGGCCCTGCTGCATGGGCAGCACACAACCACCTTGTCCAGAACAAAAGTGTATGGGCAATAAATGATGGCCCACCCAGCAATGTTTGATACCTATCAATGAATAATGCACAAATGTTTCACTGTTTTGCATCTGAGTTTCTCTTTATGCGTTTGGAATAGATTTAATCAATATTTTTGAGTCTCAGCAAATGGAGAAGTGATTTGTTTGAGGAGCAAAAGCTTCTGAGTGGAAAGAGCTTTATAGGGCCGATGCTGAGAAATTATTTCTGTGGGTCTGGGAATCCAAAACATGATGACAGGATCTCAGGATAAGGGGCAACGTAGCTGGGACTAAGATGATTTGAAATTATATCCCTCCATGGGTCTCAGAATATGTATGATTCGCCATCTCAAAGATTGTAGATGCATGTTAAGGAATATTGTGAAAAGTTCACAGAGATATGGAGAAGCTTCGGGTTAGATAATGTTACAGTGATATGGAGGTATAGGTTCAGGAGGGTGTTACTGATGTGCGGAAGCTGCAATATTACAGAGCGATTACCGAGATACGGACAGGTGTATGTGCTGGAAGACTTTACAAAATTAGAGAAGGCTGTAGGGGCTGTAAGCATTTCCAAAGGCAGGGAGGAATGGAGGAGCTTGTGAAGTTTATAGCGAGAGGGTAGTATGTAATTGTTAGAGTGGGTTGAGAGATATGGAAGGATACACGTGATGAAGGGAGCCGTGGGCGGCACGGTGGCACAGTGGTTAGCACTGCTGCCTCACAGCGCCTGAGACCCGGGTTCAATTCCCGCCTCAGGCGACTGACTGTGTGGAGTTTGCACGTTCTCCCCGTGTCTGCGTGGGTTTCCTCCGGGTGCTCCGGTTTCCTCCCACAGTCCAAAGATGTGCAGGGTCAGGTGAATTGGCCATGCTAAATTGCCCGTAGTGTTAGGTAAGGGGTAAATGTAGGGGTATGGGTGGGTTTCGCTTCGGCGGGTCGGTGTGGACTTGTTGGGCCGAAGGGCCTGTTTCCACACTGTAATCTAATCTAATCTAATCTAATCTAAGCCACAGTGATAGGAAGGACTGAAGATACTGCAGGAGATTACAGAGATCAGTAGGGTTGGAGATCTGGAAGATGTATGTTTTGGTATAGGTTATACAGATAAGAATAGGTTTAGATGTTGGAGGATGTCAGCGATATAGAGAGGTGTGGAGAGACTGGAGGAGGAGACAGAGGTTAGGAAGACCATCGATGATGAATGAAGTTCACAGAGGTGAGGAGGGGTAGAGCGGCTGGAGGAATTTACGTAGATAGAGAAGAATGAAGTGGGTGAAGGAGGTGCAGAGATAAAGAGGGCTATAGTGACTGCGTGTGGTTACTGAAGTGGGGAAGATGTAAGGTTTATATAAAAAAAAAACAGCGCAGAACATGCCCTTTTGCCCTCGATTTTGCACTGACCTGTGAACTAATCTAAGCCAATACGCCGACACTGTTCCTTCATCATCCATGTGCTTATCCAAGGATTGTATA
>NW_025183323.1:1689-2643 GCF_004010195.1 Chiloscyllium plagiosum | reverse complement strand
CCTCAATGCTGTCGGATTAACAGTCGTCCCTCAATGATGTGGGAGTAAAAGTCATCCCTCAATGCTGTGGGAGTAACAGTCGTCCCTCAGTGATATGGGAGTAACAGTCATACCTCAATGATGTGGGAGTAACAGTCATCCCTCAATGATGTGGGAGTAACAGGCATCCCTCAATGATATGGGATTAACAGTCATCCCTTAATGATGTGGGAGTAACGGACATCCTCAATGATGTGGGAGTAACTGTTTCCTCTCAGTGATGTGGGAGTAACAGTCATCCCTCAGTGATGTGGGAGTAACAGTCGTCCCTCAGTGATGTGGGAGTAACAGCCATCTCTCAGTGATGTGGGTGTAACAGTCTCCCCTCAATGATGTGGGAGTAACAATCATCCTCAATGATGTGGGAGTACCTTTTCCCTATCAGTGATGTGGGAGTAACAGTCATCCCTCAATGATGTGGGAGTAACAGTCATCCCTCAATGATATGGATTAACAGTCGTCCCTTAATGATGTGGGAGTAACAGTTTCCCCTCAATGTTATGGGTGTAACAGCCATCCCTCAAGGATGTGGGAGTAACAGTTTCCTCCCAACGATGTGGGAGTAACAGTCATCCCTCAATGATGTTCGAGTAATAGTCATCCCTCAATGATGTGGGAGTAACATTCATACCTCAATGATGTGGGAGTAACAGTCGTCCATCAATGATGTGGGAGTAACAGTTTCCTGGAGGAGAAAGTGAGGTCTGCAGATGCTGGAGATCAGAGCTGAAAATGTGTTGCTGGAAAAGCGCAGCAGGTCAGGCAGCATCCAGGGAACAGGGGAACCGACGTTTCGGGCATAAGCCCTTCTTCAGGAATCGGAGATATGTTCGGTGGGGCAGGGAGCAGGTGGAGACAATGGGTCGGCCGGGGCAGTCAGGTTTGTGGATTTTGGGCAGGAGGTAGAAGCGGGCG
>NW_025183323.1:0-1619 GCF_004010195.1 Chiloscyllium plagiosum | reverse complement strand
AGTTCAGGTGGCGGTTAATATCGCGGCGGCAGTTGGCTATGAAGAGGTCGAGGGCAGGTAGGAGGCCAGCACGGGGTGTCCAGGTGGATGGGGTGGATGGGAAGGGCTTATGCCCGAAATGTCGATTCTCCTGTTCCCTGGATGATGCCTGACCTGCTGCGCTTTTCCAGCAACACATTTTCAGCAGTAACAGTTTCCTCCCAATGATGTGGGAGTAACAGTCGTCCCTCAATGAAGTGGGAGTAACAGTCATCCCTCAATGATGTGGGAGTAACAGTGGTCCCTCAAGGATTTGAGAGTAACAGACATCCCTCATTTATGTTCGAATAGCAGTCGTCCCTCAGTGATGTGGGAGTAACAGTCATCCCTAAAAGATGTTCGAGTAACAGTCGTCCCTTAATGATGTGGGAGTAACAGTCGTCCCTCAAGGATTTGGGATTAATAGTCGTCCCTCAATGCTGTGGGATTAACAGTCGTCCCTCAATGAGGTGGGAGTAAAAGTCATCCCTCAATGCTGTGAGAGTAACAGTCGTCCCTCAGTGATGTGGGAGTAACAGTCATCCCTCAATGATGTGGGAGTAACAGTCATCCATCAATGATATGGGATTAACAATTGTCCCTTAATGATGTGGGAGTAACAGCTTCCCCTCAATGTTGTGGGAGTAACAGACATCCCTCAATGATGTCAGAGTAACTGTCGTCCCTCAATACTGTGGGAGTAACAGTCGTCCCTCAATAATGTGGGAGTAACAGTCATCCCACAATGATGTGGGAGTAACAGTTTCCCCTCAATGATGTGGGAGTAACAGTCATCCCTCAATGATGTGGGAGTAACAGTCATCCCTCAATGATGTGGGAGTAACAGTTTCCTCTAAATGATGTGGGATTAAGAGTCATCCCTCAATGATGTGGGAGTAACAGTTTCCCCTCAATGATGTGGGAGTAACAGTCATCCATCAATGATGTGGGAGTAACAGTCGTCCCTCAAGGATGTGGGAGTAACAGTCATCCCACATGGATGCGGGAGTAACAGTTGTGCCTCAATGATATGGGAGTAACATTCATTCCTCAAATGATGTGGGAGGAACAGTCCTCCCTCAAGATGTTCAAATAACAGTCATCACGCAATGATGTTCAAGTAACAGTCACCCTCAATGAGGTTCAAGTAACCGTTTCCTCTCAATGATGTGGGAGTAACAGTCGTCCCTCAGTGTTGATGGAGTAACAGTCATCCCACAATGATGTTCGAGTAACAGTCATCCCTCAAGGATGTGGGAGTAACAGTCGTTCCTCAAGGATGTGGGAGTAACAGTTTCCTCCCAATGATATGGGAGTAACAGTCATTCCTCAATGATATTCGAGTAATAGTCATCCCTCAATGATGTAGGAGTAACAGTCGTCCCTCAAGGATGTGGGAGTTACAGTCGTCCATCAATGATGTGGGAGTAACAGTTTCCTCCCAATGATGTGGGAGCAACAGTCGTCCCTCAATGATGTGGGAGTAACAATCATCCCTCAGTGCTGTGGGAGTAACAGCTGTCCATCAATGCTGTGGGATTATCTGTCGTCCCTCAGTGATGTGGGACTAACAGTCATCCCTCAATGATGTTCGAGTAACA
>NW_025183322.1:0-2643 GCF_004010195.1 Chiloscyllium plagiosum | reverse complement strand
ACGTAAGGGAAATCAACTGAGGTGAATAAGAACATAACTGTGGCAGATCATAGGAGCATAAGGTTGTGAGGACATAACTGAACAAGGACATGGGAGCATGAAATTGAAAGACCCGATACAGACAACAAGTAAAATCAATATATTTTACAAAATGCCTTGCAAGAACTGTATTTAACACTAGATTAGATTAGAAACAGGCGATTTGGCCCAACAAGTCCACACCGATCCTCTGTAGAGTAACCCACCCAGACTCATTTCCCTCTGAATAACTCATCTAACCTATGCACAATTTCAGCATTGCCAATTCACCTGACCTGCACATCTTTGGACTGTGGGAGGAAACCGGAGGATCGGAAGGAAACGCAGGCAGACAGGGGGAAAATGAGCAAACTCCACACAGACAGTCACCCGGGGCTGGAATCCAACCTGGGACTCTGGTGCTTTGAGCAGCAGTGCTAACCACTGAGCCACTGTGTCGCCCCAAGCTAAGTTGGACAAACAGGCAGAAATCTAGCCACCAGGAAACATGCACAAAACTCGCCACAAAACTAAATTGTCCACTCTCACAAATATCCTTACACACGGATGAGGAAGGACACCACTTCGTCTGGGACAACACATGCGTCCTAGGACAAGCCAAACATAGGCATGCACGGGATTTACTGGAAACATGGCTTTCCAACCGGAAATCTGTCAACAATCAGATAGACTTGGATCCCATTTATCACGCCCGGAGAAAAAAGAACAGGAAATGATTTCACCATAGGAACTGATGTCACTGCAGGAAATTACATTACCAATTCGAGGAAACTCAAACATCGAAAAAGAAAGTGGGCTACGCCACCAGTGATTATTTCGAAGATTCACTGAAGTCGTTACCTGGTATGGTGACGAAACGTCTGATAACGAACCTTCCAGATCAGCCAGCAAACCTATACCCATCCAAACAGAATAGTTATATAAGTACATGACAGAATAAGAAAATAGGACCACAATAAAATAACAGCATAAGAGAGTAAGAATCTAAGGGAATCCGAACCGACCACAAGCATGTAATAAAAGAATAAGAACATTCATGAATGTGCAATAATGAATCAGCGAAAAAGAATGTCAAAGGATAAGTGCATAATAAAAAAAAGGATAAGAAGTGAAATGCATTGTAGAATAAGAAGATAAGGGAAAAGAACTGGAGGGAATAAGAACTGAAGAGGATAAGTAATTAGGAAAAGGAGAGTAAGAGAATAAGAACAATACAGAATAATAGCATGAGAAGAACATAAGAATCTAAGAGAATAATAACATAACAGAAGTCAAACACAATATAACCTACCATGGTTGAAGAACCTCTGGGAAAGAGAGATAATAGTACAATCGATTTTGAGACAGCAATGGAGGGTGAAGTGCTGTCATCTAAAATCAGTGAATTATGCTAAATCACGGGAAGCTATGGAATGAAGAAGGAGCTGCTAAATTAGACGAGGAAAACAAGTTATATGGCGAAATATCTGAGGAACACTGGAGGACTTTAAAATAGATATTTTACAATGTTCATCGATAGTACATTCTGGTCTAAAAGAAAGATAACAGCGGTACGAACAGCCAGCCTTGGCCAATCAAGGAAATAATGGAACGGATCCAATGAAGGCTTACAAAGAAGCCAAGATTGATGGGAAACAGGAAGATTGCGATTTTTAAAAAAAAAACACTAAGCAAGCAACAAAGAAAGCAAAGCTAGATTTTAAATGTAAAGCAAACACAGAATATAAACAGATGCAAGAAAACTGTTATTTTTATAAATATTTGAACCGGAAAAAGGTTACTGAAGTTGATGTAACTGCCTTGCAGGATGAGAAATGTGAAATGATACTGGTTCATGATGAGGCGATGAATCACTACTTTATGTCCGTCTTCACAGTGGAAAATATGCCTAACTTGCCAATGAATAACTTTGAGGACACGATCGGCGGTGAGGACCTTAATTCAACTTTTCTCATTAAAGGCTTTATTTTTGAACAAACTAGGGATTCTAAATGTAGTTATGTCGCCTGATGCTGACCGAATACATCCCAGGATGCTGAAATAAATGGTAAAAGTTACACTAGATGCGTTAATGATAATTTACCAAAATTCTCTGTACTGCGGGCAGAACCTGTCATACTTGAAGATGGCGAATTTCACGCCAATGTCTATAAAAATCGTGTAGGTGATAAAGAAGTAACTACAGGCCAGTTAGCTTAATATCTGTAGTCGGGAAAATGCTGGAGGAAATCATGAAAGAAGAAAGAGTGAGACATCTATTGTAAAGGGTTCCGTTCAGACAGACGCAGTATGCATTCAGGAAGAGAGTCTTGTGTTTGTTATATTTTCTGGAATTCATTGAGGATGAAGCAAGCACATGGATGGAGGGGAACAGGTGGATGATACATACTTGGATTCCCAGAAGGCCGTCAATAATGTCGAGAGTGTGGTGCTGCATGTCAGGCTACATCTGAGAAGTAGGACAATCGACATTTCGGTCATAAGCCTTTCATGATTTCAGATAAAAATATGAAATACATAGATAACGTAGAGGAAGTCAAGTTATTTCCGTCGATGGATGAGACTCGGAAGAAGGGACATGTCCTCAAGATTAGCAGGAGCAGT
>NW_025183321.1:0-2643 GCF_004010195.1 Chiloscyllium plagiosum | reverse complement strand
AGGTAATTCAGAAGAGGTTCATTAGATTGATTCAAGAGATGAGGGGTTTGTCTTATGAAGAGAGATTGATAAGTCCAGGCCTATATTCTCAAGTTTATAATAATGAAAGGAGATCTCATTGAGGTCTGTAAAATGCTAAAAGTAATTGAAAGTGTAGATGTGTAGTGGATATTTTTTTTCATGTGCAGCAATCGACAGCAACAGACCAGAGTTTCAGGATGTATACATGACAGGAAAGTGGAACAGATGCCGCGATGATTATAATCAGCCATGATTATATTCAGTGGAGGAGTAGGATGGAGCGGCTGAATTACTGACTGATGTTCCTTATTCTTATTTAGCTCTTTGAATATGTTACACAGGAATGGGGGAGGACTTCTTATCAAACAGGAAGCAGGCACTCTGGATAAATCACTCTCAATCAGTTTTACAGAACTTCATCAGTGGAGTCACACAGTGACCTGTGCTAGGTCCTCAGCTGTACACAATCTGGATCAATAATCAGGATGATGGAACAGATATACTGTAACTACGTTTGGTGACGACTCTGTGATAAGCAAGACATTAAATTATCACGCGAGGCAGTGGAATATAACATGATATAACCTGTCATTGCATTTACAGGAAGAATGGAAGGGAGTATGTTACTGAAATGGAGAGAGAGTAAAGGGCTTAGTAATACTATGTACTGGGGAGTTCACTCAGTCCCGTTCAGACATGGGAGATTTTGATCCATCCACATGATGGTCTGCTACGGGACATTCCCAGTGGCCCAGTTGCTCTCAGTACATATTGGAATTCTTGATGTTGTTTGTTGGCAGTGGGGACAGTGTTTTGAAAAGTATAGCAAGGGGACGACCTTTAAGATACATTCATTTCATTCTACATGGAGACCGATGATGAAGGGGTGGTCTGACTGCGTCTGAATGAAGAGGTTGTGGCTGCTGCGAGGACAGTGGGTATTGACCAACATTATGTACTGTGCATGGGCGCACTGTAAGATTAATGGAGTGAGATGTAATTCAGTTCCCCTCCATCTCCTCAATGACTTGGGGACCAGCAGAACCATGTACATCATTAGGAAAATTACTGGGAAAACAATTGTACACTCAGCAGCTCCCTGCTAAGGGAGAAAACATTGTATTCAGCTCATCCACCATATATATCCTCTGTCTCTGAATGGTGACAGTGATGTCGACATATTGGGAAATGATGGATAAGTCACCAGTCCTGCCTGGAAATTTCCGGATCATACAATTCACAACTCCACTCTTGAAAAAAAAATGAACAATCAATATGCAAAGGTGACTTCATTTTAAACTCTTTATTCTTACTATTTCAGTCGACTACAATACATTTATATTGTATTGACACTAAGCATGCAAACATTCACAAATCCCTTTTATTTCATTCAGTTTACTCCGGCCACAGAACGCCTCTGTCTTTCTTCATCCAAGTCTCGACAACTTGGCAGCAAGTGCAGTTTCTCGTCCCGTCACCTGTATAACTTCCAAATTGAATAGCAACAATAATAACCTCTATCTGAATAGCCCGGAGATTGTCTCCTTATATTTCTCCAAAAACATTAAGGAGTTATGATCTTATGTAAATTTGCCTCGGGCACGTTATTCACAAGTTAAATGCTGAAATGTAACGCCAACACCAAGCTCAAGGCATCCTTCCAAATTGTGAAGTATTCCTGATGATGGTTTCACCGGACACTCCAACCACACATTACATAATGGAGCAATTTTCATCTCTCCAATAGTCCTTCTCAATGACATGTTTACTCATGTCTCAGCTTCTAAGTTTTGCATGCTTCTGTACCGCTCACAGCTGAAACCCCTTTACCTGCTACTCCTGGCCTCGGCCAGTAAACCTTACTGTCACAGGTATATATTTTAAGATCTCGAAAATTCTTCTCCATCCCTCACGGAAGCCAAACTTTAATTTAAGGGGCCAACTGATAACCATCAGCCATTTCAGCTTCGAAGTTTGCATTTTAATCTCTGCTCTTCCACACGAGTTCTCACGACAGCAGAAAGTGAATTTTTGAACTGCTCCCAAGTAAGAATGTTTCTAAGAGTGTCATTGGTTGCTTTGTTTTTAATACCCTTATCCACCTTTCAAAATTACTTTGTTTAATTCTTTCAAACTCAATTTTCATTTAAACAGGGACGCTTTTTTTAGATTCCTAAAATGCTGTCATTAGGCTTCTAGCACAAGCTCAAATGCACTTCAGATGGTTTTCTTCACCCCCTCATACTTGCCAGATACCTCACTCCGATAGGGTTACAAATACCTAACAGCTTTGTTAGGATCAACTAAATCCACTTGGTGAGTGGCCACGGCATCCGTTTAGCCACTTTCACAAATGAAATTAAAAAGTCGTCTGCATCCTTCTCATCAAATTTGGCCAATGCCTGGATGTACTTAAACAGATCCACATCAGACCTTTGGTACCATAGAGTTGCTTATCTTCACACTCCTCCTCATCCAGCCCACCATCTACCTTCATCTCCACCCTGCTCAGTCGACTTCCCTCTCAAATTGCTCACTGTTGAAGTTGAAGCTCTCTCTCTTCCTGTTTTTTTCTTTCTTTTTCTGTCTTTCTTCTTCCTCTCCTTTTCTCTTAATTCTACT
>NW_025183320.1:0-2643 GCF_004010195.1 Chiloscyllium plagiosum | reverse complement strand
CCCTATCCATGTCTACTATGATTTTATTAACGATCAGAATGTCACTTCTCAACGTCATCCATTCCATTTGATACTAACTTCAAGAACAAGCATTCACTAATAAGCATTGCAAATTTGAAACAATGTTAAAAAAACACTCAGCCCAAACTGTATACTGTGATTTGTTTCTATCCATGTTATAATACGAAGGCAGCGTGAAACTCTTACTAGTGCCAATAAGACGTCAAGAAAATAAATTCCTTTTTCTAAAGGTGGTGATGATCGCTACAGTGAGAACGTTTCTCTGGCCAGAGCTATGTAAGAAAGGGAATTTTTAAACCACACGGTCAGCGTGAAGTTGTCTTTAGCACAGTGAGATGAAGGGTGAGAATACGTTTTGAAATTTGGAGTATTCAGTGCAAAGGGGGAGAGGTGTTTTCAATAAAGTTTACTCCAAGAAAGAAACTTTCCAGAGTGAGGTGTGAGTGGGAGATGTAAAACAGCATGAATGGAGAGGCCGAACCACACTGAGACCAGAGGCAAAGTGGCAGCGCAAACGGAGCTTGATGCTACTGCTGGGAAGGTAGACTTGATCAAATAACTTCAGTTGTAGTGGGTAGGGCCATAATGTGAGAGAATGTGCACTGTAATTGGAGAGGGAGAACCTCGAATCAGAAAGGGGAGACAAAGAGGGAAGAGGATGGAGCAGCAATGGCAGGGATTTCAATGTGTAATTTCGGAAGCAAAATTGAAATTCATGCCTCGCCTCTGCGTCTGGTCCCTGAAATAAATGTCTTAAATCTGGGCGCACTCTAATGCTCGTTAATTTGTCATTAAATAGAATCCTTGACAGACTTTGTGAACCACGGGTAGTTCATCTTCTTTCGAGTCCTTCTTTTTGAACCGAAACAATAATGTCTGAGCAGTATGGGATATCTGCTTGAATGTCTGCCCATGTATACCCATACGACTCTGACTAGATGTGAGACAGAAATCCTCAATTTAGATGTCTTGTTCTATTCAATCATACAGGGGAAGTTCTGCATGTGGGTGAACATCTGATCAGCGGAGACTGACTAAATCACACCTCTCAGGTGAAGCAACATTTCACTTGTACTCTTTTAATCAAGTCTCCTGTCATTGCTGCTCACCATGCACTCTCCTTTGCACAGGTGAGACCAAACCGAGACATTCCCACTCTGTCAGGAGGATTAACCTTGACCTTCTTACTGCTTCCCATATCAAAACCCTTCTTTGCTCTCATGCTGACATTTCAGTCCTGAGCTGCTGCAATGTTCCAATGAAGCACAACCCAAGCTCGAGTAACACCTCACTTTACGTATTGTACGTTACAGCCCGTAGGAGTTAACATTTATTTCCATAACTTCACAGTCTGAACCCATTATAGTTGTTCTCCATTTTACGTACATTCTGCTTCCTGGTTTCCCTATGACCTTGTCTATGTCTTGTTTATATTGCAATCAGTAGAGAGAAACCATTTCTCCCATTTACACTTTAATTTACACCCAATTTACATCTGTTTCTCTTTCACCACAATCAAAAGTCTGTGACATTGCACCTCCAATTTCTGGTTTTGAACAGCTTGAAAGTCGTGTATCAAAGCTGCTCAAACGCCCTGTCCAATATGGAGCACCATACACTGGGAAGTGAATAATAACGCAAAATGTACAAATTCTTTGGTTCTGCAATTACATAACATTGGCATCATTGACACCACAAAGTACTTAATCGAGGCCATGGAGAGAAACAGAGAAAAAACAGTCACAATGTTAAAACCGAAAATGGCACGACTGGACGGAAAAGATTCAGATGAATATTAGAATTGAAATCGTTACAGTGTGGAAACAGGCCCTTCGGCCCAACAAATCCACACCGATCCTCTGAAGACTAAACCATCCAGACCCATTTCCCTATCCTATATTTATCCCTGACAATGGACCTAAACCTGCACATTCCTGAACACTATAGGCAGTTCAGCAAGGCCAATAACCTGCACATTTTTGGATTATGGGTGGGAATCGGAGCATGCGTAAAACATCTCACACAGACATAGGGAAAATGCGCAAGACAGTTGCCTGAGGATGGAATCGGACCTGGGTCCCCAGCGCTGTGCGGGAGCATCGCCAACCATTGAGCCACGGTGCTGCCCCGCGGAAAATATTCAGGGGTTTTCAGATACATGACAATTAAGAGGTGTGACACCCTGGACAGACATTCAGAGGAATGATAATATTAAGACACCCTGGACAGACATTCAGAGGAATGATAATATTAAAATGGAAGTGTTACCACATCAGTGAAAAGGGTAGATCACGGAGTGATGGGGGAATCTGTCTCGGTGTGGACTGGGGGACAGACAGCTGAATTGCATTGCAGAAATTGCAGCTCAAACCTGGAAGTTCGTGTGGTACTGTAGATCACAGCTGGACAGAAGGAGAATTGGATTCAGTTACAACATGTAACATTTTGCCCAGTCTAATCTTTCAGTCTATTATTCCCATTATCAGATCGATGTTTCATTGACAATTATGGGTGAATATACCAGGGTCAGAACCATGTGACTAAAACTAATGACAATCCATTTAAAGCTATCACACTGACGACTGTACATACATTCCAAACAGCAGGACTAATATCTGATAG
>NW_025183319.1:0-2642 GCF_004010195.1 Chiloscyllium plagiosum | reverse complement strand
GGGTTGTGTTGATCCAAACAAAACCTGTGGGTAGAGCCAGTGAGGTATTCGCAACACTATTAGAGGAGAGATCTGGGGAGTATGAGAAGGGGGAATAGTGGATATGTGCTTGTGCTAGAAGCCGACAGACAACGTTTCAGGAATCTAAGGCTGAATCTGCTCAAACCAATACTGAGTTTGAAAGGATCAAAAAAGTAATTTTGATAGATGGATAAGAGCTTTAAAAAGAGAATAAATTTATGATGCTCTTCGAGAGACAATTAATTTGGAGGAGTTCAAAGCTTCACTGCCTGACATAGTACAAACTCAATTGGAAGAGCAGAGAGTTAAAACGGCTAGGCATGTACATGAAGTTGCTTATGAATGTGAGTATGTTTAGTGATTAATGATTGTAAAACTTGATTTGGCTTCCAGAGTCAATTTCAGTCCATGAAGGATAGAAACTGGGGCAAAGATAATTTTTCACGTGGAAAGGGAAAGATATATCTTAATGAAGATCATAATGATAACTTATCACAGAGTAAAAGGGAAATACTTGAAGGACACAAAGAAGTTAAAAAACTCTGGTGTTTTCACTGCAACAAATTAGGTCATATGAAATCACTGTTGGTGAGTTCCGAAAAAAAACAAAGATGCAGGAAAAAAGGATAAGCCTGGGAGTTTTGTTGGAGTGGTAGCAGAAAGCACAGAGGAAGCGATAACCCTGCATCAGAGTGTACAAGCTGATTGGAAGTTTGTTGAGGAGCAAGTGCTAGATCTGCTCAGAAAATATACCTGCAAAGGGCAAGCTTATTTACATAGGGCAGGTAACGAGGATGCAATATTAAGGGACACGTGATCACCGCAGACTGTGATGCTCAAGGATAGGGAGATACGTACTCCTGAAGGACTATTTCCAGAAAAGGTACTGCTAAAGGAAATTCACCGAGAGACAAAAAGTGCAAAATTATGTCAAGCGATGATAGAGTGCCCAGAAAGGTGTGGAGAAATTGGGGTAGGAAAATTGGAAAAACTCTCAGCTCCAGGAATACAATATGTCCTTGTGAAAAATATAGCTGATTCACCAGTAGGAGTGTTGCCTGCTCTGGTTGAAAAGCCAGTGGAGACACAGGCAACGGAAGCAATGCAGGAGTCTTTTCATGGAAGCTTTCCTGATTGTGGTCCCAATGTCACCAATTAAAACAGGAGAGATCAAAATGTAAAGATGAGGAAGCTTAAGTGGCATTAACAGAGACAGTGTTCCATCAGATAGTTGAGACAAAACAGGAGCAAATAGGTGATCATGCAAATATTTTAGCTCTGTTAAACTAATTGAGTTACAACAGAAAGATAAAATTTTAAAGCAGTTGTATCAAAAAGCATTTACGTTAGGAAGTTTGAATGTATTCCTGAGTGTTATTACCTTAAAAATGATGTCCGAATGAGGAAATGGAGACGATCACACATTTAAGGAGATGATAATTGAGCAGAGGTTTGTCAAATGGTATTGCCAATGAGGTAACAAAAGGAGGTGATGCGAAAGGGACATGAGCTACTACCTCTAGGTCACCCAGGATTGAGGAAAACACAGACTGAAATACATTTTACTGGCCTGGACTGCAACAGGATGTAGTTGAATTTTGCCAGACGTGTCACACATGTCAGGTAAGTGGAAAAACTCAAGCAATATTAAACCCTGCAGCTTTCTTAACTATTTCAGTATTTGAGGAACCTTATATAAGAGTCTTAATTGGTTGGCTAGGTCCCCGAACTCAAACAAAAAAGTGGGCACCTGTATCTACCAACAATAATGGATGCATCGACTAGATTTCCAGAGGTCATTCCAAGATGCAATATCATGGCTAAACGAGTTGCACAAGAATTAACCTTTTTTTTTCAATAGATACGGACTACCAATAGAGATACAGTGAGATCAAGGTTCAAAATTCACATCCAAATTATTCACTATAATGTCACAGGAATGAAGCAAGTCAAATCTACTGCGTACCATCCATCGCTAGAAAGGTGACATTAAACATTAAAGACCATGTTGTGGGTTTATGGTCAGGGTTATCCGGATGATTAGGGTAGGAGAATTCCATTTGTGCTTTATGTGATCAAGGATGCACCAAATTAACCCACATCAAATGCCATCAATTTGAATTAGTTTCAGGGCATTAAGTGAGAGCAACATGAAAATTGATTGAGGGAAAAAAAAGTACATCATAATTCAAAGACCACACATTTGGACTAGGTCTCAAATTTTAGGGAATGATTAATAGCGCTGGGGAGTTGGTTAGACAGCGTTTAAAAGTATTGCAGCATGCAATAAAGCAGGAAACCAAAAAATTGCAATTATACTATTGGGGATAAGGTATTACTGTTACTTCCAGTGATAGGTGAACCTTGGAAAACAATGTTTAGTTGACCTTATAAAATACAAAGGACATTCAGTGAGGGTTAACTACTTGATAAGGATTCCAGACAGTAAGAAATCTCACAGCGTATGTCATGTGAATAGGCTCAAAATGCACTTTGACAGAGAAGGTTTGCAAGAGGACAAGGTATTAATGATTATGGCACAGAAGGAAGAATCAAGTTCAGAGGATTCTGAATCAGACATTCCTCAAATTAAAGTGGACAATGAGGTAGTTGTCGAAAAC
>NW_025183318.1:0-2642 GCF_004010195.1 Chiloscyllium plagiosum | reverse complement strand
GTGTCAGTGATAGGGAGTAAATTAGTTGCTAGATGATGTGAAAGGAATACAGACTCTGTAGTTGCTGGAGAATGTTACAGGGATGTGGATTAGAGTAGGTGCTGCTAAACGTTACAAGGGTCAGCAGGCGTGTAAGTGAGAGAGAATGCTACAGTGATCGAGAGTGGTGTCGGTAGAACATAGAACATAGAACATCACAGCGCAGTACAGGCCCTTCGGCCCTCGATGTTGCGCCGATCTGTCATACCAACCTGAAGCCCATCTAACCTCAACTAGTCCATGTACGTCCATCTGCCTGTCCAATGACGACTTAAATGTACTTATGTTTTGTGTATCTACTACCGTTACAAGCAAAGCATTTCATGCCCTTACTAGAACATAGAACATAGAACATAGAACATAGAACATAGAACAAGACAGCACAGAACAGGCCCTTCGGCCCACGATGTTGTGCCGAACTTCTAACCTAGATTAAGTACCCATCCATGTACCTATCCAAATGCCGCTTAAAGGTCGCCAATGATTCCGACTCTACCACTCCCAGGGCCGCGCATTCCATGCCCCCACCACTCTCTGGGTAAAGAACCCACCCCTGACATCTCCCCTATACCTTCCACCCTTCACCTTAAACTTATGCCCCCTTGTAACACTCTGTTTTACCCGGGGAAAAAGTTTCTGACTGTCTACTCGATCTATTCCTCTGATCATCTTATAAACCTCTATCAAGTCACCCCTCATCCTTCGCCGTTCCAACGAGAAAAGGCCGAGAACTCTCAACCTATCCTCTCCATTCCAGGCAACATCCTGGTAAATCTTCTCTGCACCCTCTCCAAAGCTTCCACATCTTTCCTTAAGTGAGGCGACCAGAACTGCACACAGTACTCCAACTGTGGCCTAACCAAAGTCCTGTACAGCTGCAACATCACTTCACGACTCTTGAATTCAATCCCTCTGCTAATGAACGATAATACTCCATAGGCCTTCTTACAAACTCTATCCACCTGAGTGGCAACCTTCAAAGATCTATGTACATAGACCCCAAGATCCCTCTGCTCCTCACCTTACTAAGTCTGCAAATTTACTGACCCAGCCTTCGACTCCCTCATCTAAGTCATTAATAAAAATTACAAACAGCAGAGGACCCAGAACTGATCCCTGCGGAACTCCACTTGTAACTGGGCTCCAGGCTGAATGTTTACCATCTACCACCACTCTCTGCCTTCGACCGGTTAGCCGGTTTTCTATCCAATTGGCCAAATTTCCCTCTATCCCCTGCCTCCTGACTTTCCGCATAAGCCTACCATGGGGAACTTTATCAAATGCCTTACTAAAATCCATGTATAGTACATCCACTGCTCTACCCTCGTCCACATGCTTGGTCACCTCCTCAAATAATTCAATAAGACTTGTAAGGCAAGACCTCCCCTTCACAAATCCGTGCTGGCTGTCCCTAATCAAGCAGTGTCTTTCCAGATACTCATAAATCCTATCCCTCAGTACCCTTTCCATTACTTTGCCTACCTCCTTTACTACTCTCTGTGTAAAGAAAATACCTCTGATATCTGTCCTATATCTATCATACCTCAATTTAAAACTATGCCCCCTCGTGCTCGTATTCACCATGCTTGGAAAAAGGCTATCCCTGTCCACCCTATCTAACCCTCTGATTACCTCATATGTCTCTATAACATCAAGTCTCTACCTTCTTCTCTGCAAGGAAAACAGCCACAAATCCGTTAGCCCTTCTTCGTAAGACCTTCCTTCCATACCAAGCAACATCCTAGCAAGTCTCTTCTGCACCCTTTCCAAAGCTTCCACATCCTTCTTATAATTCAGTGACAGGAAATGTGCAAAATACTCCAAGTGCAGCCACGTTAGAGTTTTGTATAGCTGCAGCATAACCTCATGGTTCCAGAACTCGATCCCTCTATTAATAAAAACTAAATCACTGTAAGCCTTCTTAACAACCCAACGGTACTGGACAACACTACAGGGATAGGGAGTAGTGTAGGTACTGGAGAATTTAAACAAAGATAGGGAGGGGGTGTTGGAGCGAGAGAATGTTGCAGGAATTGGACAGTTGAATGTTCTGGAGAATGATAAATGGAAAGAGGGATTGCCTACAAGTGCTGGAGAATCTTCCAGGGTTTTGGATTGGGTGTCAATGCTGGACAAGGTTAATGGGATAGAGAGAGTTTGTGGCTGCTGGAGAATCGTAATGGGATAGGGAGTGGTTTCGGTGCTGTCGAATTTTACATGGATGGCTATTGGGTGCAAGTTGCAGTGGTTCTGTTCGCCGAGCTGGAAGTTTTTGTTGCAACCGTTTCGTCCCCTGTCGAGGTGATATTCTCAGTGCTTGGGAGCCTCCTATGAAGCGCTTCTGTGGTGTTTCCTCCGGCATTTATAGTGGCCTGTCCCTGCTGCTTCCGGTTGTCAGTTTCAGCTGTCTGCTGTAGTGGCCGGTATATTGGGTCCAGGACGATGTGTTTGTTGATAGAGTTTGTGGATGAGTGCCATGCTTCGAGGGATTCCCTGGCTATTCTTTGTTTGGCTTGCCCTATAATGGTAGTGTTGTCCAAGTCGAATTCATGTTGCTTGTCATCTGCGTGGGATAGCTGGTCGTGTCGTTTCGTGGCTAGTTG
>NW_025183317.1:0-2642 GCF_004010195.1 Chiloscyllium plagiosum | reverse complement strand
ATACACCCATCCCAATAGAATCAATCTCTCTGTCATTTTACAGATTCCCCATATTCGTAACATCCTATCAAACGTACGGCTCCCTATCTCTGTAACCTCCTCCAACCCTGAACACCTCCATATTTCTGTGAACTTTTCACTATGTTCGTTGACAGTTTATTCACCATCCTTGGGGTAGCGAAGATGGAAAACTTTAATCCTGTTGAGTCAATCGTTTTCACATGATTTAAGTTTCAAGTAAGTTGCCCCTTTTCCTGAGATGCTGTCCTTATATTTTGGACTTCCACACCCTCACAAATAATTTCGCAGGTTTTGCCCTGTCATGTCCTTGCTATTTGAATAGTTTACATTTCAATCAAATCACTTGTCCATTTCATGAAACTCAGGGATATTCAAGAAATTATTCACAATTCAGCAAGGGATACCGAAGTACCAAGGCGTGAAACATTAGTTTATTATTCATTATTAAGTATCAGACATTGCTGACTGGATCATCATTTACTGCCCATACACAGTTGTTCAGGACATGGTAGTGTTGCGCGGCCTACTTGATCTATTGCAGCCAGTCTGGTGCAGGCACACCCACAATAATGTTCGAGAATGAAAGCCAGGACTTTCCTCAAATGAAACCCCTGAAATAGAGATGTATTCCCAAGTCAGGACGGCCAGTGGATTTCCGTGTAATTTGTAGGGCGTGGTGTTCATATGTATCTGTTTGCCTTCCCATTCCAGATGGTCATGACTTCGAAGTACTGTCGCATAAAACTTGGTAAATATCTGCAAGAGATCTTGTAGCTGGTACACACTGTTTCTGTTGGGAATTGATGGTGGAGTCAGTGTATGTTGTGGATGTGATGGCAACCAAGCTGGACTGCAAATGTACCTTTGCTTATGAATGAACTGCATAACTCTTCCAGGTATCTTCTAAGCTTTTTCTTTGTAACTAAATTAATTCGTATTGCCAATCAGTGAGTCCATGTAGTTTAATTTCATAATTATCTGTTAAAATCAGTTTGTAATTTTCTCGATGGTTGTAGCGGAACTGCAAAGTGAAACACAAGACGATAGGAACAGGATCAGGCTGTTGAACCCCATGCGATTGTTTCACATTTTAAGGATATTGCGACTGATTTGATGCTGAACTCTGTCATGACCTTTCCTTAGCTAATGTGTTCCTATCTTAGGTATTAAGGTGTAAACAAAGAACTAAACAATACTAATCAAAACGTGGAACAAGTGAGATGTAGAATGGATAATCTGAAAACCGTTAACTCAATGTTGATTGCAGAAGGCTACCGAGGGTCAGTTTCAATGACGAGGTGATGTATTTAATTCATTGCCTTTGATTCTTTTGCAAATATTTACTCAGAGAAGGTTGTTTTTCAACAAAAGCAAGATGTAGATTATGTTCAAGATGAGTCAGGAGGATACAGAGAAAAGGCAGGAAATTGGGTAGTGGTAATGATGTCCATTTGAGTAGCATGTGATGGCACCATCGGCCTTCGTCAGCCTATCAATTATATCATTATGAATGCAATCATATGGATTAATCACTCACGAAAACACAGCAAACAATTGAGGGATTTAATAGGTCATTTTTGTATGTGTGCTGTGAGGAAGGTGTAAAGATTTGTGAAGACTGAACAGTTGTCCTCGTTGGCATGATCAATGTTAATGACATCTGATGCGGATACGTGAAGTTCTCCAGACTATTGGTGAAATTGATGTGAAGCATATTTCATAAATCGTAAAATATTGGAACGTATAGGTGTAAATAAAACGTAAAGTGTCCTTGTCTATAACCTGCTGACGTTTAACAGACAATTCAGCAAGCTATTTTCAAAATCAGTGGGAAAATATCCTTTATTGTCAGAGGATTTATCCACAAAACGAGTGATGTCTTGCTTCAGTTGGATAAGAAATTGTCCAGATTGTAGCTGGAGGACTGCGTGCAGTTTTTATTCTTTATCTTGGGAAATATATCATTTCCATAGAAAGAGAGCAAGGCAGTTTCAATAGACTTCGGCCAAGGACAGCTACTTCAAATAGGGCCATGAAGCACCAAGCCTAGGTTCCCGGGTGTTTCAAAGAGTGAGAAATAATTTCCTTGAACGTTACAAAATGCTGATTGGATTTCTGCTTCTGAACTGCATTGCGAACTGATTGTCAATCCAATGGGAGACAGGTTGTTCTTCGCACGAACAGAGGGATCGGCACAGACTGTCACCTAAGGCATGCGAACAACAATATTCCCAGCAGCTGAGGGAGAATACACTGAATTTAAGTTCAATTATGTTTGTTCTGTTAATCCTCAACTCCACTTTCCTGCAGGTTCCCCGGAACAATTGACTTGCCGAATGATTAAAAATATCTCTCTAAATGTGATGATCCTTATGATCCAGGCTCAATAGCTTTCAGAATCTTCCCCAATTCTTTCCTTCGCACCGATTTGAGACTTGGTGGTCTTTACTCCCCCTGTTTGTTCCGATACGCCGTGTGAAAGCTGAACCTACATTAAATGTTGTCCTTTTCCTGTCGCCAGAGACAAAAAAATAAAAATATTTCAGAGTATGTTTTTTATTCCTTCATCTCCAATATCAGTCTATAATGCAACTGACCCATATTTGAAGGATTTGTTTATT
>NW_025183316.1:1634-2642 GCF_004010195.1 Chiloscyllium plagiosum | reverse complement strand
CCCAGTGTTATACAGTGACAGACGTGTCCCCACAAGCACTGTACCTCAGTGTTATACAGTGACATACCTGTCCCCACCAGTTCTGTACCCCAGTTTTATACAGTGACAGACGTGTCCCCACCAGTACTGTACCTCAGTGTTATATAGTGACAGACCTGTCCTCACCAGTAAGGTACCCGGGTGGTATACAGTAACAGACCATTCCCCACCAGTACTGTACACCTATGTAATATGGTGACAGACCTGTCCCCACCAGTAATGTATTCCAGAGTTATACATTGACAGACGTGTCCCCAACAGTATTGTACCGCATTGGTATACAATAACAGACCTGTCCCGACCAGTATTATACACCTGTGTTATACAGTGACAGACCTGTCGCCACCAGTACTGTACCCCAGTGTTATACTGTGACAGATCTGTCCCCACCAGTACTGTATCCCAGTGGTATACAGTGACAGACCGGTTGTCACAAGTACTATACATCAGGGTCCTATAGTGACTGACCTGTCCCCAACAGTACTGTATCCCAGTGTTAAACAGTGACAGACCTGTCCCCAGCAGTACTGTACCCCAGTGTTATACAGTGACAGACCTGTCCCCACCAGTACTGTACACCAGTGTTATATAATGAGAGACCTGTCCCCACCAGTAATGTACCCCAGTGATATACGTGACAGACCTGTCCCCACCAGTACTATATCCCAGTGTTATACAGGGACAGACCTGTCCCCACCAGTACTGTACACCAGTGTTATATAATGAGAGACCTGTCCCCACCAGTAATGTACCCCAGTGATATACGTGACAGACCTGTCCCCACCAGTACTATATCCCAGTGTTATACAGGGACAGACCTGTCCCCACCAGTACTGTACACCAGTGTTATATAATGAGAGACCTGTCCCCACCAGTAATGTACCCCAGTGATATACGTGACAGACCTGTCCCCACCAGTACTATATCCCAGTGTTATACAGGGACAGACCTGTCCCCACCAGTACTGTA
>NW_025183316.1:0-1290 GCF_004010195.1 Chiloscyllium plagiosum | reverse complement strand
CCAGTACTGTACCCCAGTGTTTTACAGTGACAGACCTGTCCCCACCAGCACTGTACCCCAGTGTTATATAGTGACAGACCTGTCCCCAACAGTACTGTACCGCAATGGTACACAATAACAGACCTGTCCCCACCAGTATTATACACTAGTGTTATACAGTGACAGACCTGTTCCCACTAGTACTGTACCCCAGTGTTATCTAGTGACAAACCTGTCCCAACCAGTACTATACCCCAGTGTTATACAGTGACAGACTGGTCCCCAGCAGTAATGTACCCCAGCATTATACAGTGACAGGCCTGACCCCACCAGTCCTGTGTCCCAGTGTTATACAGTGACAGACATGTCCCCAGCAGTAATGTACCCCAGCATGATACAGTGACAGACCTGTCCCCACCAGTCATGTAACCCAGTGTTACACAGTGACAGTCCTGTCCCCACTCGTACTGTACCCCAGTGTTATACATGTCCGGCCTGACCCCACTAGTACTGTGTCCGAGTGTTAAAAAGTGAGAGACCCGTACCCCAGTGTAAAAGAGTGACAGGCCTTTCCCCACCAGTACTGTGTCCCAGTGTTATACAGTGACAGACTAGTCCCCAGCAGTACTGTGCCCCAGTGTTATACAGTGACAGACCTGTCCCCACCAGTACTGTGCCCCAGTGTTATACAGTGACAGACCTGTCCCCACCAGTACTGTACCCCAGTGTTATACAGTGGCAGACCTGTCCCCACCAGTACTGTACTCCAGAGTTATACAGGGACAGACCTGTCCTCACCAGTACTGTACCCCAGTGTTATTCTGTGACAGATCTGTGGGCGGCACGGTGGCACAGTGGTTAGCACTGCTGCCTCGCAGCGCCAGAGACCCGGGTTCAATTCCCGTCTCAGGCGACTGACTGTGTGGAGTTTGCACGTTCTCCCCGTGTCTGCGTGGGTTTCCTCCGGGTGCTCCGGTTTCCTCCCACAGTCCAAAGATGTGCAGGTCAGGTGAATTGGCCATGCTAAATTGCCCGTAGTGTTAGGTAAGGGGTAAATGTAGGGGTATGGGTGGGTTACGCTTCGGCGGGTCGGTGTGGACTTGTTGGGCCGAAGGGCCTGTTTCCACACTGTAAAGTAATCTAATCTAATCTGTCCTCACCAGTACTATACCCCAGTGTTATACAGTGACAGACCTGTCCCCACCAGTGCTGTACCCCAGTGTTATATAGTGACAGAGCTGTCCCCACCAGTACTGTACCCCAGTGTTAAAAAGTGAGAGACCTGTCCCCACCAGTACTGTACCCCAGTGT
>NW_025183315.1:0-2642 GCF_004010195.1 Chiloscyllium plagiosum | reverse complement strand
TGACAGTGTCTATGCAGAGATCATATAGATTTTGAGCTCCGAATAGAAACTGAAGTGAAAAGCATTTCTAACGTTGAGTGGATATGCCTGTCTACAGCGTTTTGACTTGTTCCTGTCGTGGAAAGTCAGTGCAGGTTCTGTGGATGATATTCTCAGATTTGTGGTGCCACCTGCTGCGATCATTCAGGCAGATTTGAGAGTCTCGTGTTCCCACTCTGGACAAGGTGTGGGCACCGCACTTCGAGAGTGTCTGGGTCTACAGGGAGGAGCAGGACATTGCACTATCTTTCCTGAAATTTCCACAAATGTTTTCCAATGACATATTTTTCCAGATGCAAAGTGTGAAGCCAGTTTTTGTGAACAATGTGGAGGTCACAGAGCTGTGAACCCTCCTTCAGCATATCCAATAGGCTCACACCAGGGAGAGGTCTGTATTCAAAATCTCCAACAATGGTTTTGTTCTGGAACATTCCAGGCAGGAGTGGGTGACATACCCATTATGCCAGAGTGCCATCCTCTCGTGGTTTCATGAGGTGACAGAGGCTATAGTGAGGTAAATAGGTTGGTTCTGTCTCCACCGAGGAAGCAACAGAATATTCTCCTGAAATATTAAGGAGCAGAGTGATTAGGGCAAATGAGGAACCACAAGAAATTAGAATTATTAAATTGGAAATACTCGGGGGAAACTTATTGTATTGAAGCTTGGTACGTTTTTGGACCAGATGAATGATGAATTGAGAGGGTCACAGATTTAGTGCTGGGGAGTTGTGTTTACTGGATAGATCTGTCCGGAGCAGGAACGGACACAATGGGTCACTGGCCTCCTTCTAAACTGTCAATTCCATAATTCTATGAGGGAGGTCAAAGTTGGTCAAAGCGCTTTATATTATGGAAAGGGTCCTGCAGACTTGAAAGTAGCTACTGCGATCGCAAATACTCAAAACAGGAGAGAGAGAGTGGTAAGAGAATATCAACTGATGGATAAATTGATGTCAGTAATGAGGAAAATATTAGAACTTTTTTAGTCATTAATGACAATTAGATCTTTGGAGAATAATTATATGATTTGCAGAATCAGCCGAGATCATTGAAGGGAAAATCGTTTTTGATAAACTAGTAGGAGTTTTTGGAGGATGTAGATTGTGACATCGACAAATGAGAACCAATGGGAATGGTGTCTTTGAATTTTCAGAAGGCATTTGACAGGTGAGCGAAGAACGTGAGAGTCCTTCAGTAAGGGGTGAATATACTAATTGGATTGAGAATTGGATAATGGGGAAAATACATAGAGTAAGGTCCTGCTCTGAACTGAAGGTCATTGCTAATAGTGTATCAAATGTATCAGTGCTTGTAGCACAGCTGTTCACAAGGCAAAGAAATAATTTGAATGTGAGTAACAAATGCAGACCCTTGCATTTTGTATTTGTTAGAAGATGAGAGGTTGGGAACTGCAGTTGTGAAAAAGCAAGTAATCGGGACAGTGAATGTATGTTGTCCATCATTATAAAATTGTTCAAGTAAAGGAGTAAAGCCATCTTCCTGCAGTTGGAGAGTGTTGCTGGGATAGAATTTGGGGCACTGTTGGCAGATTTTCTCTCTTTTGTAAGGAACGATGTTTTTGTGATCAAGAGTGCAAAGGAGCTTCACTAGACTAATTCCTGGATGATAAAGCGAGTATAAAGGAAATGAGTGTTTAATCTGTGGCACTGCGACAGAATAGCAGGCGATTACATTTAAACTTGAGGATTATGGACTAACACTCATTATGTCGAGAAAAAGACGATGATTTTGTGAGGAATTGCATTTTCCACATGATACGTTTTTCCCTTTATTCCACATAACTGTGTTGAATCCCCATGTTGGTTGAAATGTAGCTTTAGGCTCTAAATGAACTCTCACCGTCTCAGTGTGCAGTTGAGTGTGACCATGCACTGTTCATAAATCTGCCAGTAGGCACAATGTGCTATTCCTGAAAAAGTTGCCCATTCCCACCAGCTTCTGACCTCCATAGGAACGCCAGTCTGTCTTCTCAGAGATATAAGGTATTTTCTTGAGACTTTGCACAAACCATCCATTTTCCACCCCCACCTTCAGCAAACCACATTAAAGTGACACGTGTCTACCAAAAGCAATAGAGCCAGGAGGGACAACATGCAGCAGTCTATCTGTGGGGTATCAGTAACATCCTCCTATTTTTGAATAAGTAGCTTGACAGGCTGCAATGCCTCTTCCTGGTCATATGGAAGTGGCTCAAGGACCTGACTTAGCGACTCCTGGTTCCTCTTTAACACATCGATGTGCTGACAACACTCTTTCCCTTTTTGTGTAATAGACAGAAAGGACTGAATGGGCTTATCCAATAGATTCAATGGGTTGAATGGCATCCTTATATTCCCTTGAAACCAGCGTGAGGTGCTGAATGAGCTCTTTATTTTTAACTGTGGAGATGAGCTATGTCTCGCAGGATGGTTACATGAATGTTACCAATAGCACAGTTTAAATGCTATCCAGGACTTGCTGCATCTGGACACAGACTGTTTCAGCGGCAGAGACGTGACAACATATTCTGAACATTGTGCGATCTTCAGAGAACATCTCCCACTTCTAACTGTATACTCTGAGAAAGATGCTGAAGCAGCTGA
>NW_025183314.1:0-2642 GCF_004010195.1 Chiloscyllium plagiosum | reverse complement strand
CAGACACTGACCCACACAGACACTGACCCACACAGACACTGTCCCACAAAGACACTGACCCACAAGGAGACTGACCCACACAGAGACTGATCTATATAGACACTGACCCACACGGAGACTGACCCACACAGACACTGACCCACACGGCGACTGACCCACACGCCGACTGACCCACACAGACACTGACCCACACGCCGACTGACCCACACAGACACTGACCCACACAGAGACTGACCCACATAGAGACCGACCCACACGGTCACTTTCCCACACAGACACTGACCCACACAGACACTGACCCACACAGAGACTGACCCACACGGACACTGTCCCACACAGAGACTGACCCACACAGACACTGACCCACACAGACACTGACCCACACAGAGAATGTCCCTCACAGACACTGACCCACACAGACACTGACCCACACGGCGACTGACCCACACGGCGAATTACCCACACAGACACTGACCCACACGAAGACTGACCCACACAGAGACTGACCCACACGGATACTGACCCACACAGACACTGACCCACACAGAGACTGACCCACACAGAGACTGACCCACACAGAGACCGACCCACACGGTCACTTTCCCACACAGAGACTGTCCCACACAGAGACGGACCCACACGGAAACTGACCCACACAGAGACTAACCCACACGGACATTGACCCACAAGGAGACTGTCCCACACAGACACTGACCCACACAGAGACTGTCCCACACAGACACTGACCCACACAGAGACTGACCCACACAGACACTGACCCACACAGACACTGACCCACACAGAGACTAACCCACACGGACACTGACCCACACAGAGACTGTCCCACACAGACACTGACCCACACAGACACTGACCCACACGGCGACTGACCCACACAGACACTGACCCACACAGACACTGACCCACACAGAGACTGACCCACACGGACACTGTCCCACACAGACACTGACCCACACAGACACTGACCTACACAGAGACCGACCCACATGGACACTGTCCCACACAGACACTGACCCACAGGAGACTGACCCACATGGCGACTGACCCACACAGAAACTGACACACACGGCGACTGACCCACACGGACACTGACCCACACAGACACTGACCCACACAGAAACTGACCCACACGGCGACTGACCCACACGGCGAATTACCCACACAGACACTGACCCACACAGACACTGACCCACACAGACACTGACCCACACGGAAACTGACCCACACAGAGACTGACCCACACAGAAACTGACCCACACAGAGACTGTCCTATACAGACACTGACCCACATGGATACTGACCCACTCAGACACTGACCCACACAGACACTGACCCACACAGAGACTGAGCAACACTAACACTGACCCACACAGACACAGACCCTCACAGACACTGACCCACATAGACACTGACCCACACAGAGACTGGCCCACACAGAGACTTACCCACACAGACACTGACCCACACAGACACTGACCCACACGGAGACTGACCCACTCAGAGACTGACCCACACAGACACTGACCCACACAGACACTGACCCACACGGAGACTGACCCACGCGGACACTGACCCACACAAACACTGACCCACACAGAGACTGACCCACACAGAGACTGACCCACACAGAGACTGTCCTATACAGACACTGACCCACACGGCGACTGACCCACAGGGCGACTGACCCACACAGACACTGACCCACACAGAGACTGAGCAACACTAACACTGACCCACACAGACTCAGACCCACACAGACACTGACCCACACAGAGACTGACCCACACAGAGACTGACCCACACAGAGACTGACCAACACAGAGACTGACCCACTCAGACACTGACCCACACAGAGACTGACCCACACAGACACTCACCCACACAGACACTGACCCACTCAGAGACTGACCCACACAGACAGTGACCCATACAGACACTGACCCACAAGGAGACTGACCCACACAGACACTGACCCACACAGAGACTGACCCACACAGAAACTCACCCACACAGACACTGACCCACTCAGAGACTGACCCACACAGACACTGACCCATACAGACACTGACCCACAAGGAGACTGACCCACACAGATACTGACCCACACAGACACTGATCCACACAGAGACTGACCCACACAGAGACTGACCCACACGTACACTGACCCAAATAGAGACTGTCCCACACAGGGACTGACGCACACGGACACTGACCCACAAGGAGACTGACCTACACAGAGAATGACCCACTCGGACACTGACCCACACTGACACTGACCCACACGGACACTGACCCACACAGATACTGACCCACACAGAGAATGACCCACACGGACACTGACCCACACAGACACCGACCCAAATGGAGACTGTCCCACACAGGGACTGACGCACATGGACACTGACCCACAAGGAGACTGACCTACACAGAGAATGACCCACTCGGACACTGACCCACACAGACACTGACCCACACGGACACTGACCCACACAGATACTGACTCAAATGGAGACTGTCCCACACAGGGACTGACGTACACAGACACTGACCCACACGGACACTGACCCACACAGACACTGACCCACACAGAGAATGACCCACACAGACACTGACCCACACGG
>NW_025183313.1:0-2642 GCF_004010195.1 Chiloscyllium plagiosum | reverse complement strand
GAACAATGGCTTAAGAAAATATTGAAATTGATTGATAGACAGTGGTGAAAATGAGGCAGGTTTCAGATTCTCCGAAAAAGTCGGTGATGATGAGATGCAAAAAAAAAAGTGGGACATGGGTGAAGATAGTGGTAAGGGGAACGTGATAAAGGGAATGATTATGGGACAACAGGACGGCAAAATCCATTGCAAAGGTGCGTTCCATGATGTAATATACTTTGTAACTATATCAAGTACAATACAGCACAAGACAAAAAACATCGATGTTTGCTGCATTGGAAGAAATCATATCGGAAAAACAAAGTAAGAAAACATCGGCTTTGAAAGAAAGTATGCCGCAGAAGAGCCACATCAGAAAGGTGACCGAATGTTATTGATGCAGTCATTTTTCAAAGTACTTCAGAAGAAAAGTTTCAACAATCCAAAGTGTAGAAGTTATGTCTTCATCACAAGGAGATTCTGAAGGTCGAAAATTGATCGTGGTCAGTTTCAATCATTCTTAAGTGTACGCAGTCCAGTCGGGTGGCTCATGACACGTGGAGTACTTTTAGCACCTGCCATTCTTCCACAGGCAACTGATGCACGTTAATTGCAAGACCATTAGTCCACTAGTCTCACACAAAGGCAGGACATAATAGAAATCATACTTACTCGGAATGTGTATTTCGAGAAGTGATCTCAACGGACTTCAGACAAGTAGTTAATTGTGGTTTAACTCTTCAATCAAACCATACTCCTATCTATTGAAATAGTGTGTTGTGAGCATAGATTTTAAAAATTTACCCATACGGATCCTATTTATCAATAATTTGTTGATCCTGTATATATGACGTTCAGAGATGGCATGACTTCGAAGTCTTCCTTTGTTTAGCTCATTTATTATCTTGAATTAGGATTAGCTGTCCCACAGTTCTTTTTTAAAAAAATCAATAGTTAAGCGGGAAAATCTTGATTTACAATGGCAGATGTTTCGCAGTTTAACTCATGATATGAAATGACAAAGAATTTTCCAGAAAATAGTAACATTCTCATATCACCTCATTCTGTATTGATTGTGTTATAAGATTGATATTTTCAAGATTGTGTACACTGTATTCCAGGTTCTAATACTTGTTGGAATTAGGCCATGCACATTTCTGAGAATGCTATAACTTGTTTCTTATTTCCCTGAGAAAAGTAAACTGTATTCACCATTTCAAACTAGTCTACTAATACCTTAGCAATAAAACATTTTCACTGTTGGTTCTAAGGAACACTGAGCAAAATTAGAAAATAATGTTTATATAGTGGACAAAAATTGAACAATTTGTAAGGAGAGTGGATTAGGATCTCAGCTAGGTTTTTATCCATAAAGAAATGACTACTCGAAGCTAGAGTACCTTAGATGGCTGAAAATATTGATGAGAAGATAAAGAACAAAAAAGAGGATATTGTGGACACCAAGATAACAATATCGCAATATTATAGCAAAAATAGTTATAAAATCGGGAAGAGTATCTCAAATACTCGAGAAAGGACGAGGCTAGAATATCGAAGGTTAAGTGGAAACATGACGAAAACAAGGAAGGCAGCACCAAGACAAATAGGCAAATGTTCTTCATGCATATTAATAGTAAAAGATTCGTGAAAGTTAGATTTGGGCCATCAGCAAAACGCAGGGTAAGGTCTTCACTGAAGCAGTTTCTCAGATAAAAAATACAGGTTAATTCTAGACAATTAGTATGGATTTAAGAGCATAAGAACAGAAGAACTAGGAACTGGAATAGGGCATCTGGCCCCTAGAGCCTGCTCCACCAATAAATAATAGAATGGCTGATCTTTTCATGGACTCAGCTCCATGAACCCATTTGCCCAAAATAACCCTAATTCCTTTACTGTTCAAAAATCTGTCCATCTCTAACACGCATGCACAAAAAAAAAGTAACCTCAACTGCTTCGCTGGGCAGGGAATTCCAAATTCACAACTCTTTGGGTGAAGAAGTTCCACCTCAACTCAATCCTAAATCTTCTCCACATTATTTCGAGACAATGCCCTTTAGTCCTACACTGGAAACAATCTCCCTGCTTCTATCTTATCTATTCCCTACGTAATTTTATATGTTTCTATGCGATCCTCTCTCATTCTTCTAAATTCCAATGAGTATAGTCCCAGTTTAATCAACTTCTCCTCATAAGTCGACCCTCTGAACTCCGGAGTCAACCTAATGAATCTACTGTACACTCCCCTGCAGTGACAATAAATCCTTTCTCAAGTAAGTGGAACAAAACGGTACACAGTACTCCCACTATAGCCTCACCAGTATCCTATACAGCTGAAATATGCACTGCCTATTGTTAAAATAAATCCACAGATCAACGAAAGACAATACTCTATGTACCCTATTAATTACCTGCTGCACCTGTAAACTAACGTTGTGTTCATGTGCAGAGAACATCCAGGATCCTTTGCATAGCAGCATGCAGTAATTTTTTGCTATTGAAATACTCGCCCATTTTGCTGTTATTCCTACTAAAATGGATGACCTCAGTTTTTCCAACACTGTGCTCCATCTTCAAGAACTTTGCACCTTGTATCACCTTTGCATTGCATCAGAGGAGGCGATAGGCTCGTGGTATTATCACTGGACTGTTAACCCAGAGAT
>NW_025183312.1:0-2642 GCF_004010195.1 Chiloscyllium plagiosum | reverse complement strand
ACCTGACAGCACCAAGTCTTCTGAAAAATAAATATAATTTAACATTTAGTCGAACAACTCGATTAGATCATTGTCTTGAGACAAAAACAAATTCAGCCAAACAGTTTAAATTTTACCCCAAATGACCCACCTGCAATCAAGTTTGAATGTAATATATTGATAATCTTAAAAGCCAATGACACAATCCAATAGGTTGGAGGTACAAGACCATGGAAATTTGAACAGTTGAGAGCAGAGCTGCCAAGCTACCAGTATACAAAGACTGCCTGAAATATAGCTCCTTTAAAAGTATATTCATTGATTAGTAACTAGTGAAGCAGAATCCCCCAGAAGAAAAGAAGACAGGACTATGGAGAAGAACCGAAAGCTTCCTGGTTTTGAGATAAGAAGTTTTTGTTTGTAAATCTTAATTAGGAGTCTTATCGGTCTCGTATTGTGGAGGGGGAAAGGTCAAAGTTAGGTTAGAGGAAGAAGTCGTAAATATTCGTTCGATTATTATTCTCTGTAATACTTTAAGAAATAAAGTTGTTAATTTTTACTTTACATAGTTCTTAGACTGTAGAATTATCACATATTACTGCATTGGATAAATCTTTTCTGTGATGCTGGTTATAATTAAGCAGAAGAATTATAACACCACAAACCCCCAGTAATGTGTTTTACTCTTTACTGTCCTGTGGAACAACTGAACAAGCCACTCAGTTTAAGATTGGAGTAACATGCTGCCCTGACCAGGGCTGCATGCATCCTGTGAGAGAAGAACCAAAGTAAAGATAGCTCCGTTCCTCTACCTGTTTTCCGTATTTGTACAGCTCATTTCTATTCAGGTAGGTGATCATTACATCTTTTCGGTGTATTCGATCTCATTGAAATTCTGCCCGAGTGTGATGCACATCTCCATAGGCAACTCTGGTGCTGGCTGTATTGATGCTGACGTACAGATTAGATTACTTACAGTGTGGAAACAGGCCCTTCGGCCCAACAAGTCCACACTGCCCCGCCGAAGCGCAACACATCCATACTCCTATATTTACCCTTACCTAACACTACGGGCAATTTAGCATAGCCAATTCACCTGACCTGCACATCTTTGGACTGTGGGAGGAAACCCACGCAGACACGGGGAGAAAGTGCAAACTCCACACAGTCAGTTGCCTGAGTCGGGAATTGAACCCGGGTCTCTGGCGCTGTGAGGCAGCAGTGCTAACCACTGTGCCACTGTGCCGCCCAAAGGGACTTATAAATTCCATGTCAGTCGTAGTGCATAGAGAAATAATGGCGTTTCATAACACAGGAAGGAAACGGCGATGTCTAAGTGAGAGAAAAGGATTATTGTGATCATCCCTGAGTGTGTTGAGGCAGTATTTGTGGGACTGTGGATAGACATTCTCTCAAGTCTCACCAGACTAATCCCTGGGATGACGGCAACATGAACAGTGAGTGAAGCTCAGTGAGAAAATAAGGTGATTGCATTGAACATTAAAGAGGGTGTACAATCACTTATGATGTTCTAAACAGACACTGTTACGGTTATAAACTCCATGGCTCTTTTTTTCATTCGGGTTACATGATTCTCGATAGTTTAAGAGCCTCTGAGAACGTTCCACCCAACCACCCTCACTCCCTATTTTGATTTTGGGAGAGAGAGAGAGAGGTTCAGGTTTTTGGAAAAAAAAAACTCTCCCAACGTTAATACAGATCAATTGGTGCGTGATCCTGCAATGAACGTCATGCTATCCATAATCCCGACAGCAGCAACAGTACCTTCATTATAAAAGAGTTAACTTTTCCCAGCAGCTTCTGACCTACATAGAGCGCATGGGAGTGTCTTCTCGGAGATGGAAGATGCCTCCTTGAGACTTTACATAAAATATTTTGTTTCCCTTATCACTGCCAGCAAACCATGTTAAGGTAGCACACGTTCTACACACAATGGAACCATGATTAACACCATGGAGCCCCCGATCAATGCAGTCTTGGTTTCATTGGTTTGTCATGTTAGAGTATCAATGACGCCCTCCTGTTTCTGTATAACTATCTCGTGGGGCTGAATAGCCTCCTCTTGGCCTCATGGAACAGGTTTAAGGGTCTGATTGGGCCCTGCCTGTTCCTGTTTAACAGATCGATGTACTGATTAGACCCCTTCTCTTCCTGCGGAATAGGCAGGTGGATTGAATGTCCCTCTTCTTGTTCAATAGTTTCTACGGGCTCAATGGTTTCCACATATCAGTGTGCAACCAGCCTGGGATGCTGATTGAGCTCCTTTATTAACTGTGGAAATATGCAGTGTCTGGCAGCGCTGTTACATGAATGTTACCGACACTTTAACAGCACAAACTGAATGCTGCCCAGGTCTTGCTGCACATGGGCACAAGATGGTTCAGGAGCTGAGGAGGCACAACATCTCTGAATATTATATGATCTTCAGTCATCATCCCTACTTCAGATCTTATGATGGGGAAAGACATTGATATAGCAGTTGAAGATGTTTGTGCTGAGGAGGCTAACCTGAGGATCTCCTGCAGAGATATCCCGGAACTGTTAGGGCTGTCGGCCACCGACCACAAGCATCTTTCTTTGTGCTCGGAAAGACCCAGACAAGTGGGAAGTTACACTTGATTTCCATTCAGCTCAAATAAGTG
>NW_025183311.1:0-2642 GCF_004010195.1 Chiloscyllium plagiosum | reverse complement strand
TTCAACGGGATGCCACCACCAGAAACATGTTTCTTTCTCTCTTGTCAGCCTTCCGCAGGGAACCGTTCCCTCTGATATATCCTGGTCCGCTCCCTATCCACCGTCGACCTCACACCCGACAGCATTATGGCATATTCCCATGTAACCACAGATGGTGTATTACCTGCGGATTACGTCGCCCCTCCTCAGTTCCTGTGGGCCTGAAAAAACTTTCCAGATGAAGCACAGATTTACCTGCAATTCGCTCATTATAATTGTTTAGACGGGTACACTTGTTCCTCAATGTAGTGTGCTCTATATTTCCGAATCTAAGCACAGACTGAGTGACTGCTTTGTTGAACCCAAACATTTCTTCCACAGAGCTAAATTCCATAGTTTTCCTTTGTCGGCCACTTCAAGAATATGACGCACTTCCCGAGACAACATATCCATTACAGGCTTGCTGCCGTGCTTCAGTGAAGTTCAGCGCAAGCTTGAAGAATTGGACTTGATTTCCTGCTTCAGAAATATACAGCATTCTGGGCTCAATATCGTTTTCAGCGATTTTAGGTCAAATGCGTTCCCCAAGTTTTCCTCCGCTTGAACAGACCTGTCCTTACTAACACAAAGTCTACCATTATGCACAACCCCTTGTTAGACACTCTTAGAAGCCGTAAGATTTATAAAGGTAATTGCTGTTCCCTTTTTTGTCGAGCCAACAGGTTTGCTTTCTCTCTGGGCTCTAAATCGCTACCTATCATTTACTCCTAATTTCCTCTCGCTTCTCTGCATTCTACATTTAAAAGAAAACATTTTTAGAGCTACGATAAGTTCTTTCGAAGGGTCACTGGACTCAAAACATTAAATGATTTCTCTCCGCAGATACTGCCAGACAGGCTGATTCCTTCCAGCAACTTCTGTTGTTGCTTCTGCTTTCCAGCTTCAGCAGTTCTTTCTCGTTTGTGTTTCGTATGTTGTATCTTAATATTGCATTTTCTTTTGTTTAATTTTTCCCGAATCGTCCAAATTCTGCACAGTTTTGAATCATTATTGTCATGTGAGTGTTGCTAACCAAGACACCATTAATTGACTGTCCAGAAAAAAAAAGAATGGTTTCAAGCACCACTTTGAAGTCTTTCCTCTCAGTCAATTTGGATTGACGTATCAGTTCCTGTTGCAGCTTTTGTGTAAATGAAATGTTTATTCGGCAATCCCAGAGACCCTGAATTGAGAAGTGTATTACTTGGAAATGAAGTGACTTGTGTTACCGAGTTGATAATGTAATGAGATTCCTTCTTTCCAAAGATTTAGTGAGCCATCTGCAGTTTTATATAAAAGTTTAATAACTAAGTACAATTACATTCTTGTTAAATGACATGTGTACTGAAATAGACAGATTAATTATTTAACATTCTTGTTAAATGACATGTGTACTGAAAAAGACAGATTAATTATTTGATGCCAGGCCAATGTATTTGCTTCGGTCTTCCTGTAACTCGGCATCGTACTTCTTCCTTCACGTTCACTGCTGTTGGAGAGAGATTGACGGGAACCCCTGCAGTGTGTTTGTATGGCATTCAGCCAACCGATTGCACATTGACACTCTGAAGTGCGTCCCATTCATACCCGTAGTTAATACATCGAGGCGGCATATCATTGAACATTATAGGCAATTTAGCATGGCCAAATCACCGAAGCTGCACATTTGATAGAAACCCAGAGCACCAAGAGGGACCCCTCGTAGGCACAGGGAAAATATTCAAACTCCACACAGACTTTAACACTGGGCTGGATTCAAACCCAGGTTCCAGCTGCGGTTAGGCAGCAGTGCTAATCACTGAGCCACATTTCCACCCCGTAGCATCTGGATTAATTAGTTTTAGCCTTTCTATTTAATACTGTACAGTTACTGATAACCTGTCTTGATATGTATGGCTGTTTTGTGCTGATTTTCTGTTTTCTACCTCCTGTATGGACAATTGTTCGTTACTTTATACCTTTCAAATTGCTCTCAATCCTGAGAAATATTTTCTGCCTTCCTTCCAAGTGACTTGCTTCGGCATAATGCAATCTTAAAATTAATTTGGTAGACATCGTCAGGATTCCTGATAAAGGGCATTTGCCCGAAACGTCGATTTTGCTGCTGCTGCTCGGATGCTGCCTGAACTGCTGTGCTCTTCCAGCACCATTGATCCAGAATCTGGTTCCCAGCATCTGCAGTCATTGTTTTTACCTCTCTGACAAATGAATATGTCGGTGTTACAAGCTTCAGGTGTGGAGAACAAGAAATGAAAAATACCATGTCGCCATGCCAGGCAAAGGAAACAGAAAGTAAACTAACATTTTTGGATACGTTTTTACAGGATTATCGGCCCAACCAACAGGTTCGCATTCATGGGGTCTTCTTGAGTCTGCTGTGTTCATTTTGAGCCATGGCAGAGAGCAGATGAATGAGGTTGTTGGAAGATGAATCGGATGATACACTATGCGAATGTAAGACAGATAGAAGTAAAAAGAAGAAAATGGCAGGAAATTGTCCGAGGTCCATGAACCAATTCATTGCATATTCAATGTAGATATTCAATCTGCGTCTCCAAAAATGTTTCGTAAACTTTACAAAACGTAGTCTTCAGATTTGATATCATCTGTGAAAATATAAATTG
>NW_025183310.1:0-2642 GCF_004010195.1 Chiloscyllium plagiosum | reverse complement strand
CTCACTTTAACTCTTGAGATCATGTCGTTTCCCAAACTGTGGACTGTAAATTAGGGACTAAAGGTTTAATGAATCACAAGCCGAGTATTCGTGCTGGACTCCAAACTGAGGCTGCCAAATTGGCAATTTATAATACTGAGCAGTTCTGATCCCAATGCCAATATAATTCATTCAGGGGTGAGGAAGGTGCTCAACATGAGAGGAGAGGACAACGATATGCAAATGTGTTCAGCATTGTTTGTAGATTTAGGAGTCGGGAAATATCAAGTACCAGTTGAGGAAGAATACACCTGCTGATATGTGACCTTACTGCACCACACCCCACCCGAGCCAAACACACCCCTACACAAAGCTGTGTTGTGATCGTCACCTCCCCTCCTCACTCAATCACTTACTGTTGGTCAGTTACCCAAGCTCAATACCAGCCCGAAGATTGTTGTTGTACTGAATGTTACTGCATTCCTGTTGAGCAGGGCCACTGGCCTCTGGCTGGTAATGACCACTCCTTGGGGCTATCATTTGTGCAAAGCCCTTCGCTTGTCCAGCTCAGTGCCCGAGTGACAATACGTACACTGGGGCTTCATGAAAAGAGGAGACTCTGTTCATGTTGACTCGCCAGCCAGTGAGTGAGAGGCCATCACCTCCATAAAACATAGCCAGAGAATAGGTTTAGTTTAGAGTGATGCCCAGTCACCAGATCATGTACGCCTGTCACATAAAGAGAGTGTTTCTTTCATTCAGTTGTCTATTTGGCCAATGAAACGCTGGATTTTGGAGAGCAGAGTTAATGGGCAGACAATGAACTTAAACTCTGCGTGGCCTCAGATTACCACAGGAACAAGTAAATAATGTTGACACAAACCCAAAACAAAAGCAACAGCTGTCCTGGATAATAACGCTTTACTACCAAAGCTAGAAGTGCAGTCCACGCATCAAAAACTCTTTGCGGAAATAACCTACCTCTGATATCATCCCTTTAATTTCTCTCGGGACCATAAACGTATGACCTCTCCTGACAGCCTTTTTTCCTGGGTAAACGTGTCTGGTTACCTTCCACTTCTTTATCCAAGCCATTTATAAAAAAAACAACAATCCTTAATCAAAAATGTTTCTCCAAACAATCCAAAATCCTATATCTGCGAACATTTTACAGTACCTAGTTGACCACAGACGTAAACCTACCAAAACAATAATTTCCAGGTTTTTTTCTCTATTTACTTCTCTGAAGAGAAGTACAATATATGCCTCCCTCCAAACATGAAGAACTACTATGGAGAGGTTGGATTCAAAGATCATTGCCAGAGGCTGATCCCAATCAAATCCAATATTCGGGGCAATTGTGACGTGTAGAAAGACAACAACAGCTTCTGGAGGAACAACATCAACCGTAAAGCAACTTACGCAAAAAAGTCTCCTGAGTATAGATTTCAAGCCAAGTTTCTTAATTACACACAATATGCCAAATGTCAACCCAGCAAGTTGCACGGTAAATGACATTCCTAAAGAGTAAACACCTCTCTTAACAAAGGACCATATTTACACACAGACCTACCAACGACATGAGCACATAATTCGAAGATTTCTCATCAAACGTTTATAACTTCTGATAGCTCACACTCTAAATGTAAGTTGTTCCTTTTCATGTAAAATTGCAACTTATATTAGAGTGACTGACCAGCCCGATGGGGCATATGGGAGAAGCAGACAGACTAAAATAATTATCTTTATTCCTGTCTCTTCAGATCTGTCCTTCGCAGTGTTAGTACGTTAACTGTTATAGTGGATGGTGCACGTATCCGTCTGAAGGACAGAACATGCTCAATGTTACGTTCATTCAGCTGAACGTCACATCCACATGCTAACTCACAGTATCAGAGAATCCTCAGAGTGTAGAAAGTGCCCATTCGGCCCTACCTTATCCTAGTAATCCTGCGTCTCCCATGGCTTGCACACCTAACCTATAATTCCCTGCGCACTATGGTTAGCTTAACATAGACAATCCCCTAACCACCACATCTTTGAACTGTGGGAATGGTGAGCATTAATTCACAGAAATGGAAGTACTCTTAACTCCTCAGACCGATTGTCTGAGGGTCCGAGGTGTTGTGTCAAGATGGAGGAGAGCATTCCAAGATAAAGTTGAGATGATTGGGAGTGCTGAAAGATTATATAGCCCTTGCTAAGTGCTCCATCATGGACATGCTGGTCAGGCATGTGTCCCGTTCTCTCTCACCGTCGGAATGAATGTCGCCCAATCTTTGGCAGCATCTTTACTCCGCTGATGCCTTGGTCACAAAGAGGTCTTGATGGACTTCAGCAAAGTAGATGCCACTGATGCTGCTGGGCATGACATTGGTCCAAACTCGATTCTGTTGTTACCACGAGGCTGCTTTAGATATCGCTTACTCATGCAGTCACTGCAGTTGCTGCCGGTTCTTGTACTGGGCCTAAGCTCCATTGCTGTCTCCATGAATCTGTGATGGCGACGTGCACTGACAGGAACCCAAACTCACCTTCTCCAAATCTCCATGAATCTGTGCTTGATACAGATCATGACAGGACCCCGAAAAACCCTTTCCCCTCTCTCCATGAATCTGCGCTGGATAGCAATACTGACAGAACCCAAACTAATCTTCACTCTG
>NW_025183309.1:0-2642 GCF_004010195.1 Chiloscyllium plagiosum | reverse complement strand
TTCATTTTTAGGTATTCATGCTGCTTTTACTGTACGTTTTGTTGGAGTACAATTTTACTGCTCTTGATGGAAGGAGAGAGCTAAACTCTTACACTGTCGGCCCCATACACAAGAAGCTACATGCAGTATCATGATCACTGAAAGGCCAAGACATGAAATACAAGCAACTCTGTACAATGATGCAGGATCACAACTGCAGCAAGGGGAGTTTAAGATCCAACCCGACATAGGAGTATGGAAAGAAGCAGCTGATCAGATTGTCTCATTCAGAGTCACAAAGAGACTCTGTGAGATTATTGTGCTGTTGGGGGTGAGGATGGAGGAGGTTGGGGAGATGGAGAGTCCTTCAAAAGAAACTAATCTGCCTGAGAGTTATGGGATTGACTTGATTGCCATGCATTTAACAGAAAGCTAATTGAAACTGTTTTTATCCCCAATAGATAACAAGGCATCAGAAACAAACCCCAGAACACATAGTTCTGAGATGGATGTCAATAGCCCATCAACATCCAACTCTTGCAATGAATAAAAGAAAATAAAAGTCTCTACCCAGTGTGAATCTGCATGTTCAATGATATTGTGAACATTTCCAAAACCACGTTCTCTATATGCAAAACTTTATGAACTGCCAAAACCATTGTTCATTACTTGGTGTGAACAAGAGAAAAAAAATCCTTCAACTTGTGGTTATGAGTAAATTGACTGGTGTCTCAGCAGGATGGATGCCTGAGTGAATGACCTTCCCACCACCGCCCCCCCCCACTCCCCACCACACACACACACACAGCAGCAGCAGAGCAGGTGAACAGCTTCTCCCCAGTCTGACTGGTTTGGCCAGTTTCCAGGTTGGATGGGTAAAGAATTCCCTTCTGGCATTCCCCACATTTCCAGAGTCGGTCCCTAGTGTGGCAGCACTGGTGTTTTGCCATTTCAGACAAATGCTGGCAGACTGTTATACACACCGTCACACCCCCTCCCCTCCCCCACACCCGAAACAAGTATAAAACAGTAAACATTATCTCTTGCTGTGGAAGGACAGACTGTATTAGTCTGTGTAGGAACATTGAGCAGATTTACCTAAATGACAATGTAATCGGTGACCAGAGCACGTTAAGCAAGTCCAAATAAAATGCATTATAGCACAGAGAGAGGCCCATCAAATCCAAGCTGGCTCTCTGTAGCAGAATCCCATATTCACGATCCCTATACTTCCCCCAAACTCTGCAAGTTTACTTCCCTCAGATCGGATATAATTGTTTTTATCAATTATTCATCTTCTCCTCTGCCTGCACTACCATAATAGGCAGTATGTTCTGCATATTTCCAGCCAATACAGACAGCAGAAACAATGGCTCATCTCCCACTGTCTCAAAGTGGGGGTGGCGTTTTTGCCACTTTGATGGTGAGTTTGATGTTGGAGCGGATGGGGGTGGAGGTTTTTGTTGGTTTGATGGTGAGATTGGGGAGGCGCAGTGGTAGTTTGGCACACTGATCTTTACACTGCTGAGGCTAAACGCCAGCTCACGGACACCTTCTCCTACTGCCCCCTCGACCATGACCCCACCACCTCCCACCACCAAACCATCATCTCCCAGACCATCCATAACCTCATCACCTCAGGAGATCTCCCATCCACCGTCTCCAACTTCATAGTCCCACAACCCCGCACCGCCCGTTTCTACCTCCTGCCCAAAATCCACAAACGTGACTGCCCCAGCTGACCCATTGCCTCAGCCTGCTCCTGCCCCACTGAACACATTTCTGCCTACCTCGACACGGTCCTGTCCCCCTTAGTCCAAGAACTCCCCACCTACATTTGGGACTCCACCCAAGCCCTCCACCTCCTCCATGATTTTCGCTTCTCCGGCCCCCAACGCCTTATCTTCACCATGGACATCCAGTTGCTATACACCTCCATCCCCCATCACGAAGGCCTTCAAGCCCTCCACTTCTTCCTTTCCCGCCGACCCAATCACTTCCATTCCACTGATACCCTCCTTCGGCTGACTGAACTGGGTCCTCACTCTTAACAACTTCTCCTTCCAAACCTCCCACTTCCTCCAAACCAAAGGAGTAGCCATGGGCACCCGCATGGGCCCCAGCTATACCTGCCTCTTCGTCAGATATATGGAACAGTCCATCTTCCGCAGCTACACTGGCACCACCCCCCACCTTTTCCTCTGCTACATCGATGACTGTATCGGCGCTACCTCGTGCTCCCACAAGGAGGTTGAACAGTTCATCCACGTTACTAACACCTTCCACCCCGACCTCAAGTTCACCTGCACTGTCTCAGACTCCTCCCTCCCCTTCCTAGACCTCTCCATTTCTATCTTGGGTGACTGACTCAACACGGACATTTACTATAAACTGACCGACTCCCACAGCTACCTAGATTACACCCCCTCCCACCCTGTCCCCTGTAAAAACGCCATCACATATTTCCAATTCCTTCGTCTCCACTGCATCTGCTCCCAGGAGGACTAATTCGAATACCGAACAACTCAAATTGTCTCCTTCTTCAAAGACCACAATTTCCCCTCCGATGTGGTCGATGATGCTCTCCACTGCATCTCCTCCACTTCCCGCTCCTCTGCCCTTGAACCCCTCCCCTCCAATCGTCACCAGGACAGAACCCCACT
>NW_025183308.1:0-2641 GCF_004010195.1 Chiloscyllium plagiosum | reverse complement strand
GGGGGCCCTGGTTGTCAGGAAGCTTCATGTCGATGGGGAGGGGTCATGGGCCTGTTCTGTCCCTTTTCCAATAGGACTTAGTAAGTAATGGGCTGCCACAGGGGAGAACTTGGCTGGAGCCTCTCCTTCCCGAACGCGGCCCTCAGTTGAGCGAATTAGTGAAATGCAGTCAAATGGGGTGCAACAGTCGGTGATCCCAGGAAGCTGTGACAAATCACCTGTGGAAGGAAAGCACCAAGGAAACATTGCACAGCCAGCATGATGGTATTGGAGAGAAGCCTTGGAGTAATTACAGCACCAGGAGGGAGCGGTTTGGCCCGAGATAGTCACATTGCACTAAACACATAGCAGCACGATGTATGCTGCTGATAATACACTTGGTAATTTTTTTTGAGTTAATGTGACCGATAAGCAATGTCAATAGAGCTCCATGTTTGGAAGACCCTTACAGGTGAGCTTCCTATTGTGTTCACATGCAGAGTAAGCTGAGGAGTTTCAATATATTTCATGTATGTTATTTTCTCTCCCAGCAACCTCGGAGAAGAGTGTGATGATGGTAATTTATTAGACGGCGATGGCTGTTCAAGGCGGTGTCAGATAGAGGAACATTTTAACTGTCTGGGTGAGTTCTCACTAAATAATGCTCCCAACGCCCAGGTAGCTCAGTCCGTAGAGCATCTGACCTTGAAGCCCTATATCACTGCCCCTGTGCCTGGTTATGTGTAATTTGATAGAATCCCTACAGTGTGGAAACAGGCCCTTCAGCCCAACAAGAAGGGCAATGCACCTAGACCCATTCACCCACCCTATTATCCTATATTTACCCCTGACTAATGCACCTAACCTACACATCCCTGAACACTGAGGGCAATTTAGCATGGCCAATTCACCTGACCTGCACATCTTTGGACTGTGGGAGGAAACTCAAGCACTCGGAGGAAACCCATGCAGAAATGGGGAGAAATGTGCAAACTCCACACAGAAAGTTGCCCAAGGCTGGAATTGAACCCGGGTCTCTGGCACTGTGAGACAGCAGTGCCCTATATGTACACACATTACCCCCTGTATCTTGTTTTGTCTAATGTACATACGCTGATCACAGAGCAGAAGTTGGCCATTCAGTTGACTTGTAGGTGCAACAGGTAATCAGGAAGGCTAATGGAATATTGGCTTTCATTGCTAGAGGGATTGAATTTCAGAGCAGGGAGGTTCTGGTGCAATTGCACAAAGTGTTGGTGAGGCCACACCTGGAGTATTGTGCACAGTTCTGGTCTCCTTATTTGAGGAAGGATACATTAGTTTTGGAGGCTGTGCTGATGAAGTTCACCAGGTTGATTCTGGAGACGAAGGGGTTACCCTGTGAGGAAGGGTTGAGCTGCCTGGGACTGTACTCGCTAGAATTCAGAAGAATGAGAGGGTATCTTATGGAAACTTATACAATTATGAAAGGGATAGATGAGATAGAGGCAGACATATTGTTTCCTCTGGTGGGTGAGACTAGGACTAGGGGACATGGCCTCAAGGTTAGGGGATGTAGACTTAGAACAGAAATGAGGAGGAACTGCTTTTCCCAGAGAGAAGTGAATCTGTGGAATTCTCTTCCCATTGAGGAAGTAGATGCATTCATTAAATATATTCAAAACACAGTTGGATGGGATTTTGCATGGAAGGGTTATGGGGATACTGCAGATAGGAGGAGCTGAGATGATGGATAGATCAGCCATGATCTTAATGAATGGCAGAGCAAGCTCGACGGGCAAAATGGCATACTCCTGCTTCTTGATGTTCAATAAAATCACAGATGATCTGATAATCCTCAGCTCCACCTTCCTGACTTTTCTTCATAACTTTTGATTCCCTTATTGATTAAAAATCTGTCTGTCTCAGCCTTGAACATAACTAATGATCCAGGGTCTGCATCCTATGTGCCGAAGGAATTCTATCTCTTCATTGTCTTCTGAAGAGAAGAAATTCCTCCTCATCTCTGTCCTAACTGGGTGACTGCCTTGCTCTGAGATTATTTAACCCTTGGCTCTACTACAACGGGAAGTAACCTTTTTACATCTACCCTGTCTAGTTCACTAAAAGCTCTTCTGCCTTTCAGTAAGGTCTCCTCTCATTCTCCTGACTTCCACTGAGTCCGAAGCTGACCTACTCAACCTCTCCTGAGAAAAAAGGCCTGGTATCAGCCCAGTGATTGTTTTCTGGAGCAAAACCAGAAAAAGCTGGAGAAACACAGCAGGTTTGGCAGCATCTGTGGAGAGAAAGCAGAGTCAATGTTTTGGGTTCTTCAGAACATTCTCTGGATTGTTTCCAATGCCCAAACATCTTTCCTGAGATAAGGGCACCAAAACTATTCTCACTAGTCTAACGAGTGTCTTCCTATTTTTATACTCTATTCTCTTTGAAATGAAGGCTAACATTCCATTTGCCTTTCCTATCACCTGTGAGCTTGTATGCGAGCTGTCAAATTTTGTGATTTATGCTTGAGGACTCCCAAAACTCTGTGATGCAGCTTTCTCCTCCTAAATAATATTCATTGCTCCTAAACATGGTTATGTGTAATATAGACACACTGGGCCCAGTGTGTGTAATATAGACACACCTGTGTGTAATATAGACACACTGGGCCCAGGACTCT
>NW_025183307.1:0-2641 GCF_004010195.1 Chiloscyllium plagiosum | reverse complement strand
CGAGTAAAGGGGTCAGCTAGAGTGCTGCAAACACCATTCAGTACAGATGCTCAAGTTAAAGGGCATATGGACAACATGGTATGAGGGGGTTAACTTAGTACACAAGAAGCAGTCCTGCCGAGCCATTACTACGACCCTGTAGTTTGCCCATTGATACCAGTGATTGTCACGGGCACGTACCCATGCTTGGCAGCAAAGTAACCCTGGCATTACCTGTCCAGGTCTGCCAAGTTAATGGTCGCCAAGTCTGATTATGCAGGCCTGGCATCAGAGAGGTGGTTATCAGGGACATACCCCATGTCTTCCCCTTTCCTTGCTGCCAGGAGGACTGTTCTCGACATCTCCATAAGTATCATTTCTGGAATGATCAGGATTCCAAAAAAATTCAACTGTACCTTGTTCAGAACCCTGTGGAGGCGTACTAACCTCCTGTGTGCCCTACCCGTGTCCATGTTTTTCAGCCTTAACTCCACTTACCTCAGTGTTAGAGTTAATTTGTGCCGGTGAGAGAGCTTTAGTACAATGATTAAGGTGGTACCATATATGTCGTCCTTCCGCTTGGATGGTGGTCGATGATGCCTGAATCACTGAGAAAGTTCTCTCCTCGACTCATTTCAGCATCTTCGAAAAACCCACACGAACACACAATCTCCGGACTTACTAGGTACTTCCTCGTTGACAGCTGTCAGCTCCCTTTGTATTTCCAGCAGGTGGATAGTCTAATGTATCATAGGTTGCTGCTGCATAAATTGATTAAGTTCTAAGCTTAACTGCTCCAAGCTAGGCACTTTGCGTGGGCCTTTCCATCTGGACACTTGCCTGGGTCTATCTGTGAGCATCTCAAGCGGTGTGAGCATCTCATGTAGTGTTAGATTGTAAAGCCAGTGGCAGCACATCAATCCAATTAAGGTTGGTGCTTGCGCAGATCTTGTTTAATTTGGCTGTCAATGTCCCATGAATTCTTTCCACCATACCCTGTGACTGTGGATGATATACGCATCCAAATCTCTGCTTGATTTTCAAAGAATGCAGCATCGAATTAACTACATTCTGAATGAAGGCAGACCCATTCTCTGAGCTGAGTTCCGACGGTATACCAACCCTTGAGATATCTTCATTCGTCATAAATGTCACTACTATCCCAGCACCTGCTTTCAACCTTATTTTCACTGGTCCAGCTGATTTCACTCCCCCCCCATCTGTATCATGTTGCGACCACAAATTGCCTGCTAATTATACAATTAATCATTACCATATTGATCATCTTCCTCCACTGCCAATGGTATGCTCCACTGGGTTGTTAACTTGGCTTCCTTTGGATTCCCTGTAAAGATGCAGGACGCTAGTGTTTTAATATAGCTGCCATCCCTGGATTTCCAAACCCCTGTCGTGAGCATATACCATTCGCTAATTGTTTCTACATGCCTGGCCGGAGGGGCTAAATCTTTAGATTGATATCCCTTATTTTCCAGTTCGGCGACATGCAGTGCAGAGCCTGGTACATTCTACCAGTTTGGCAGGAATGGATTTCTCTCTGTTTGCAGGATCACTTCTTGCTCCCCTAATAACATTGCTTCACTTCTCAAATTTTCTGGAACACTGTCTTTCTACTGTCACTGTCTTTCTAGCACCTCATCCTGAGACTCATGAAATATCACTGTATAGTCCAGCTCACAGTGGTCTTGCTTTAGTCAACATCGTACCACCTCTGTTTCCCACATCCCCCAAATGTCTTGAGTATCACTTGCTATATCCCCTATCCAATAAACACTGACATTTTTAACTTCTGGCATCATTAATTGTATATTGGCCTTTTCTACGACCAAGTCCTGCTCTGTGCACTCCAGACCTACTTCTAACTGTCAGCCATGTTTATTTGAACTGTTTGTGAGTAATTATGAGACCATCTTCTTTGCTTCTCATTGAGGCGGGTTAGTGTATTTGCTGAGTTTGAAGGAACTGTGAAGGAGCAGAGGGAAACACTTACCCACAGTAAGTAAGGTAATAAGTAGAAACATGTTAGCATACTTTACATGCACATGACGTATATGTGCTGTATGTTAGTGGTGAGGCCGATTGGTAGGATAAACAGAGGGGAAGTTTAGGGATGATAAGTAAGTTTTATGATACAAATATTCACAGGGTGATTGGCAGTGAGGAAGATAATCTCAGGTTACAGATAGAAACAGACAAATTTGTCAGTTGGGCCTGTCAGTCGTAGATGAAATTTAACTTTGATAAATGTGAGATGATGCTTCTTGCCAGAAGGCACAAGACAAGAAAGTACTCAATGAGTGGTGGGATACTAGGAAGCTCAGAGGAAATAAAGATCCCTCAATGTGGCAAAAGTGGTTAATGGTTCAGTGAAAATGATATCTTTACTAGCACGGATTTCCTGTCGGTGCTCTGGAGGACTTTGGTTCAGTCACAATTGGAGCTTTGTGTGCAATTCTGGTCACTGTACGATAAGAAGGATGTGATTGCATTAGACAGGGTGCACAAAGACATTCGTGAAAATGTTGCTGGGAGAGTAGCAGTTTAGTTGTGAAGTCAGATTCTGGATAAGGTCGAGTTGCGATCTTACGAGCAGAAATAAGAGGATAAGACTATGAGGGACATGGATTGGGGGAATCTAAAGCAG
>NW_025183306.1:0-2641 GCF_004010195.1 Chiloscyllium plagiosum | reverse complement strand
TATTTTCATTGATTCATTCATGGCCTGAGGCAGCCAGCGGAAGGACCAGCATACATTGCCGTACTGCAAATTGCCTAGAGACAGCTCAGAGCTAGCAATATAGCTGTGGGACAGGAGTCACATATGAGCCAGACCAGGTAAGAATGTCCTTCTCTAATGGACATACGTGAACAAGTTGATTTTTTTCCAGATAATCAACAATGCTTATACAGAGGCCTCACTAATGTCCTGTACAGATATACCATTACATCCATACTCCTACTCTCAATGCTCTGCCCAATGAAGGGCAACCATCCCAAACGCCTGCTTCACAACTAACAACAGGGCAATTCCAAACTAATCTTTCAAACATACTGGAGCCTTAGTGCACCCCCACTTTCCAGACAATGCTGAAAAAAGAGAAAGAAAGAACATAATAAGAATGGGCCATAAAAAGTGTATTTCACCAATCACAGTCTCGATTAGATTACCTTTACCTTCCGATGTCTCCAGGACGGAAATGAAGGAAATGGGAAAAATTCAATAACATATGACATCGAAATTCATTGGAACGATTTTGCCATTCGCCATAAAACCAAATAACGATGAGTCGAGTCACCGCAGGATTTTGTATCACAACAGCGATGAAATAACAGTCACCATTCGGTTCCAGTAAAGCCTCAACTGGCCTGGAACAGCAGAGCTGCTTGCGATTTTCCGCGCTGGAGGCGACCACGATCATGACACTTTGAAATATTAGGCACTATTCCACACCACAGTTAATTCCCACTTTTCTTTTGAACATCAGTACAGTGGGGACCGAAACAGCATATTAACAAGATGCGGAGTCGATCAGCAGAAATGGCAGTGGTAGGATTTGAACCCACGCCCCTTTCGAGGCTGAAACCTGGATTCAGCGCCTTAGACCGCTCGGCCACGCTACTAGCCGATGGCCACCGACATTTCCTTGCAATTCCAATTGTGCTCCTGCATAACAACAGATACAAAGTCACATGAAAAGGGTTCCATGATCCTCTCCGACTCGCACAGCTGCTGGGATGTGCCCGGCTACAATGTCAATTTCGCAGCAGATAATGATAGCCCTTCACTCCAGACAAAAACCAATGGTAAGCTGAGTCTATCTTCTCAGACTCTTTTCAGCTACAAATGTATCTGTGAGTGCGTGAGAATACATGTTCGCTTATGATTTGGTGGAATAACCATGAACTGCTTGACATTCCTGCAATTTTGATTCTTGCTTTGCTAAATGATTTCACCTATTGCTCGAAACAGGTCGACTTTCACGTTTACACGGAACACGAAACACTCCGGACTACAGGGAAAATGCACAAAGCTGAGCAGGTCGTGTTCCACATCATACCGTGCAGCATAGTTTCAGTCACTGTGTCTGTTTTGCAGAATAAGAGTCTTAGAAATGCAGTTTCTGTTCACATCAATCTAAAAGGCAGTTTCTGAACATAGTAACAGAAGTCAAAAGGTAATTACCTCACCCCACCCCCACTCTGGAAGAGGTGCTAACTGCGCTTGAGTGCTTTTTGTTCTCGATGTGAAGCGCTCTCATGCCTGAGTCACCTTCACGTCTCTGGTTGCTGAGTGAATCACAAAGAAGGAGTTTCCCCAGAGCTGCAACTGCCTCACTTCCCCACTCGCCCTCCCCGTTTACATTTTCCTGCTCGTCAGCGATTTAAAGAAAACCAAATGGATGCGATGTAATTCTGTAGCCTCTCAGTCGATTCCTCCGTTTCAGTTCCAACATGACTTAGATCTCGGGGCGCACCTTAATACTAGCGACGCTATGAAAGCACAAGTCCAAAGGTTCCTCTGAGAGTGTAATTTCTTTCATTGCTGTTGCTGATTGAATGAGCCACTAACGTGCGAACTGGCCCAAAACATGACTCAGGACCTCTGGTGCCAATTCTCGCTCGTTGAATAACGACAGACAGCTTCCAAACGAGGCCTTTCAGAGACGACTTTAGGGTACATTTGACAGACAGACAAGTTCAGGAATTCGTGGTGCGCTGTGACACCAGCGCATCAGCTTCTTCCCTGTCTTTGAACCGAGCCGCCTGCGCAAGGAATGCAAGTGCGGTACTGCTTTTCGTGGAAGGATCAGAACGCGGTAACTACACTCTCAAACAGAATGGCATATGATCAGAACCGGTTGGAGAAAAACTTTACAATGCTTTGCATAGTAATTAAATGGAATGGCATTACATTTCACTACGAGAGCAGATTTGTTCAAGCAAATTCGAATGCAGGTTTGCAGATGGGAAAGTAAGCAAGAAAGCTCCGTTCTTGTCCATGTAAAAGGCTGCAGTTGAAGAACAAAGCAGTTTCTGCCCAGTTTCGAACTGGGGACTTTTCCCATGTAAGGCGAATGTAATGACCACTACACTACAGAAACAAGCCTCAACCGGCCACGCTGCGGCTCAGTGGCATCCAACACTGAAAGTTGAAGCCATTCTACGTTTAACCTTTCGGTTTCCAATACCTCGTTGTTGTCCAGCGTAATTGACATCTTGAAAGCGTAAAAAAAAGACACGTGAAATTGTTGACAAAATATGGACAAGGATGTCGTCAATATTTGGACCGTAGGGCGAGGTGGAATAAGCTGGGACGACTTTCCCTGCAGCGTAACGGC
>NW_025183305.1:2267-2641 GCF_004010195.1 Chiloscyllium plagiosum | reverse complement strand
GTTGGCTCCGGGAATCTGCAAGTTACAATTTACTGTCATGAAAATGCCCTCATTACCTCGCCTCTCCATTCATTCCCCAATCCTCGACTAATACAAACCCCCAAATGTGTTGGTTTATGCTTCTGTGCTTGTGAAGTGCTATCGTATAAAACACCGTTCAGAATAATTTTAGAAATTCAGATATATGCCATTTACTGCATTCCCCTTAATGTATTGTGCTTGTTACGATCTGAAAGTGCTTGTAAACGTGTTAGATCTGATTTCGTCTGCACAAAGCTATGCAGAATCCATTTTATACTGTAATGCATTTCTAATGCTCTGTTATTCCAACTTTAATCATAGATTAACATTTTCCCAGTGGCAGATATGCTGTC
>NW_025183305.1:0-2226 GCF_004010195.1 Chiloscyllium plagiosum | reverse complement strand
ATCAGACAGACAACAGGGTTCAAGTGAATTTCTTGGAGGGACTTCAATAAAGTGCAGACCAGGAAGGAAAGAAGGGATATGAAATAATTTAATCTGCCAGGGCTGAAGATAATCCAAAGAGGGTCTACAAGTACATATCTGGCAAGACAAGAACGCGAGAAATATTACCTGAAAGATCAAGGAGGTTGACATTGCTTTTGAGCTCAGCAGATGGAAGAGGCATTAAACGAATTTTTCACGTCATTTTTTTATTGTGGAGACAGCGAGACCAAATATTCACTCTCCATCTGTGAAGAGGACGATACCTTTTCCGAAACTATTTGACCAAGCATCAATAATTTGAGATTCTGTGATGTTTCTAGCGGCTGCATTGCATTCAACTCTATCTGGCCTCATGCAACAAAGAGTCCACATGTTCTCAGGACTGGATTTTTAATACAACGAGCAGGCTTTGCCTTGTCGTACTGCAACATCGGAGGTCGAAGATGACTTTATAGAGATTCATAAAATCAAGAGTGATCTGGATAAGGCGAACAGCAAAGTTCGTTTTCCCTTGGATCCGGGAGTCCAGCCCTCATAAGATTTACACCGAATGACAAGACATCCTTTTCCCACAGAGGATGGCTTGCACATGGAATCAACTGCTAGAGCAACTGGTACGTAGAGGTACTACTACATTATTTTATATGACATTTGGACGTTTAGACGAAGAGAAAGTGTTTAAAGGGATTCAAGCAAGGTGGAACAGCTCAGTTTGGGAAGTTTGTTCGCCAAGGATATGTTAGACTTAGGGAGGCTACAGAAATCATGGAAATACATACTGATAAACATTTCATATTACAGGAAAATAATTGCTGGACTTCTCAGAAAATGTAAAAGGCGTATAAAACTCCAGACCCTGGACTGGTGTATTGTTATGAAGGTGGTGTGAAAAAAAAAGAGTTGAAAAGCTTGCAAGGATACAGAACAACCTGTTCTGACCAAGGGAACAATGTGGCATTTGTTCGAAACAGCCAGCATAGCTGGATTGCCATCAGCTTAAATTATGAATCAAGATCCGAAATCAAAATCAGGTGTGAACTTCACGTTTTTATAATATTAAAGCCAATGAAATAATCAGATGTTTTGGGGTATAAATCAGGACATTTTCAACAGCTAGGACTGCGTCAGAGACATCCAGCTCAAGAGATCCTACAAATGTACCTTCCTGGAAATGTGTTTGCATGGCAGAACATCGAGGAAAACCCGGAGAGAATCTTCCCAGAAAAATCCACAAAATGAGACTTGAAAAAGCTGAGTGGTTTTGAACCATGATTACGTTTTAAATCATTATTGGGAATCTTTTTAGAATCGGAATATTATTGCGGAGTGGAAGGTAAAAGATGGGTTTAAGTTGTAAATAGTTGTTAGTTTTCATTCTCTGTTAGACAAAAAGAAAAAAGTTGATATTTTCCCTTTAAATCGTGACCTTTGCGAAACGTTTTGACAATCGAATTTTGACAGATTACAGCACGGGGTAAATATTTTTATGTGTTGCTGGTTTCAATTAGCATCGAGGTTTACCCTGTGTTTGTACTGAATCCCAAAGCATTATGGTAGGTAAGCGCGGAAATTGCAAGACTCCTTGCTGAAATAATTGTGTCATCTCTAAATATGGGTGTGATTTAAAATGACTGGACATTGACGAACCCTGTAGAAGAATGGATACAGGGAAAAGACTGGAATCTCCAGGCTTATGAGTTTGAAATTGATGGTTCGCAAGTTTTTTGAGGTGGTTTTGGAAGATAGCATTTTCAGAATCCAGGAAAAATAGGGGATCATCAGCATGGTTTAGTGAGGTGGAAATTGGGTCTCACAAATTTGTGAGGTTTTGATCAAGTAGGCAAGAGGATTGATGAAGCAGGAACAAATATCTTTGCTTACTTAGGCTTTAGGAAAGCGTTTAACTAGATTCAACATGGAAGACGAACGAGTAAAGTTACATCAGATGTGGTTCACAGTGAGTTTGCAAATTGGATACAAAATTCAATTAACAACAAGAGAAAGAGTGAGATTTTGGTGTGTTTATCAGACTGGAGGCTTGTGACCAGCAGTGTTCCACAGGGATCAGTGATGGCTCCTTTGCTTGTGACTGATGTAAATATTTTAGATGACAGTATGGAAGGCAGGGATCATCAGTTTGTGGCTGACACCAACATGAGCGACATGCATTTCATGAGATGACAA
>NW_025183304.1:0-2641 GCF_004010195.1 Chiloscyllium plagiosum | reverse complement strand
AATATAAATGCAAAAGAATGTCAGATTTCAAGGACCAAATTGCCCAGTGGCGATGCATATTCTGACACGAGTTCTTTCTCAACGACATTTTTTTTCCATTGATGCTAACTTCAGGAAGTTCCTCGCGAGTTTCATTGATCAAGTGTGCTGCAAAAATATCACGAGGCGTCCTGTGACAACGCGGTCTGAACTGACAAACACATCCACCCGAAGGACAAGGGCAGCAGATCATGAACGCAGCAAATACCATTTTCCAGAGTCAACTGGGGACTGAAGATAACTTCTGGCCCAGAAAACGTCTCTCGCATTCCAGAACCGAATTGAAAACAAAGGAAAAAAAAAAATACTTAGTTCACTGACGTTGTTGGAAAGTTTTGTACTGCCCTTGATGAAGATAAAAATAATATTTTCACCTCGCCCAGGTATCATGACCACCAAACTTTAGAAACATATTGCACAACATGCTGGGAAATTTCTCCTTCTGCCTTGGAAGTTGGGGTTCATGGAAATTCAATGGAACAGTGACCTTTGTGTCCATGGACCCCAACATCCTCACCGCGGAGTGAGACTCAAAGATTGTTGAATGGCGTGGCACACCATTGGAAGCACCTCTTTTTTTGATTTCAGTTGTGATACACTGGACTACTGGATTATCGATAAATTCGAAAAATGAGTGAGACTCAAAGATTGTTGAATGGCGTGGCATACCATTGGAAGCACCTCTTTTTTCGATTTCAGTTGTGATACAGTGGACTACTGGATTATCGATAAATTCGAAAAAATGTAGTTGGAAAACTTAGCGTACATCGGCCCCCACATTTCTTCCTCCTCAATTTTAAGACGATGTTTGTCCCAGTAGCATTGTTTACTGAATTTGTCAGTTAACTTCCAGATCTTCATTATATCGACGTAACAGCTCTACAAAAATGCAGGTAAGCGTTCACTGCATCTCCACCAAATTTCCAATGAGAGAAGACATAAACTGCTGCACATGCACGGAATAGAATATCAGTAATTAGTAGAAACTCACCGATCTATCTCCCCTCTTCTCCTCATAATCTGTTCCAAAGAAACATGACCACTTTCTTCTCTGAAACTGCAAAATTGACAGTTCATTTCTCCAAAAATTTGGTAGGCAGTGTAGCTCACATGATCTTCTGCAGATCAGAAATTCTAATGTCTGCGAAAGTTTGCCTGTGAAGCTGAGCATCAGGTTTAGGGGTGGGATACACAAGCAGAGAAAAAAAACAGACAATTGAGGCAGCGAATTCAATGCATATGGAAGTTGAAGTTTCTTTTAAATAGTATGGTACGTCAGAGGACAGGTGCTGGTACATCTTTTTAGTTGTCTTTCGGAATGCATTATGGACAACATCAATGGGCCATCATTTTTTTTCTCTTTTCCGAATTCAACGAAATGAGTGGCTTGTTCAGCCAAACTAGAGGATAGTTAAGAGTTATGAATGATATTGGTGTGGTCCTGTATTCACATATTGGTCAGACTAAGGAAGACAGGCCTACTCTAAAGAGCATTTAAACAGCTGCATTTGTGAAGTAAATCCTGCAATGTTTATCCTCAGTAATGGAAACTGCTGATATATATGCATACACATATACACACACATACATATTTATGCACATATATAATATATGTAGCTGTGTATATGTATGTGTATGTGCATATATACATATAATTATATACATATAACTAGATATAACTAGCAATTGGATTGCGAGTTTGAGTCCATTTCCCTTGCATTAGCCTTGCAAACAGGAATACGAGGAAAGCAACATTAACACAATCAGCTGAAAACATTATCTGGTGGACGAATAAAAGTTAAAGCTTTCAGTCGATTTACGCATAATTGGAAGTGTCATGAGAAGAGAAACGGAACATTCCTGTCTAGACTCAACGAAAATAGAAAAGAAAATTTAGTCAGCAGCTGGAGTGAGACTGAAGTTGAGCCTTTGTGTAATAAAGAGTTGGAAGCGAAACGGACCGGGGCAGGCTACAATATGGCAACAGTGTTCGAATCAGTTGAAAACTTATCACGTTTGAACAGTCCAGTTACTCTTCAGATAATGGAGTTACACTTGCTTGAAAAATATTGGGGATTTCATATCGAAATGATGGCAATTGTTTCCATGTTTTCAGAGTTTTAATAACTATGTCATTAATGTAGTTCAAATTTTTTATTGTAATAATAGACGAGTCGTTTGTCACGAAGACCAGTAATAGCGCGGATGGGATAGTAGCCAGCTTGCATTACCCAAAGTATAAATCTTATCCACATTGCTAATGATGACCAACCTTGAGAAAACTTGTAAATCCCCCCCACAAAACATCGATCCATTGCTTTAAAATTCCAGCCTGTTGCTGTCAGATTCTGAACTTTCGCTCCATTTCTGCGCAGGCTGATGATTCCTTATCGTGTCGCATGTGATGCTCACGCTGTAACTTTCGGAACACACAGTGATAGGCATCTCTTATTAATTGAAGTCAGAATCCCGCTAATGAGAGAATTAGAGTCCAAGGAGACTGACATTACTTCTCCTCACTTTACGAACTTTTTCAGTTGACCCTTTTCATCCAGAACCTCTATTTTGGCAATGCTGCTCCTTTAACAAGGAAATGATGTCC
>NW_025183303.1:0-2641 GCF_004010195.1 Chiloscyllium plagiosum | reverse complement strand
ATTTCGATGTGAGCATAAGAGGTATAGTTACTTAGATTAGATTACTTACAGTGTGGAAACAGACCCTTCAGCCCAACAAGTCCACACCGATCCGCCGAAGCGCAACCCACCCATTCCCCTACATTTACCCGTTTTACCTAACACTACGGGCAATTTAGCATGGCCAATTCACCTGACCTGCACAACTTTTGGACTGTGGAAGGAAACTGGAGCACCCGGAGGAAACCCACGCAGACACGGGGAGAATGTGCAAACTCCACGCAGTCAGTCACCTGAGTCGGGAATTGAACCCGGGTCTCTGGCGCTGTGAGGCAGCAGTGCTAACCACTGTGCCACCGTGCCGCCCACTTAGTTTGCAGATAGCACCAAAATTGGACGTGTAGTGGAAAGCGAAGAAGGTTGCCTCAGATTACAACAGGATCTTGGTCAGATAGATCAATGGGCTGAGAATTGGCAGATTATGTTTAATTCAGATAAATGTGAGGTGCTGCATTTTGGAAAGCAATTCTTATCAGTTCTTGTGCACTTAATGATAAGGTCCAAGGGAGTGTTGCCGAACAAAGAGACCTTGGAATGCAGGCTCGTAGTTTCTTGAAAGTGGAGTCACAGGTAGCTAGGATAGTGAAGAAGATGTTTGGTATGCTTTCCTTAACAGTCAGAGTATTGAGTACAGGAGTTGGGAGGTCATGTTGCGGCTGTACAGGACATTGGAATGATTTTATGAAACTTGAAAGGGTTCAGAAAAGATTTACAAAGATGTTGCCAGGATTGGAGGATTTGAACTATACAGAGAGGTTGAACAGGCTGGGGTTGTTTCCCTGAAGCGTTGGAGGCTGAGGGGTGACCTTATAGAGATTTACAAAATGATGAGGGGCATGCATAGGACGAACAGACAAAGTATTTTCGATCTGGTGGGGGAGCCCAGAACTAGAGGGCATCAGTGTTTACTGCGCAAAAGGACATGGAACATACAGAATGTCAGGAAATAGATGTTGACATCTTGAAAAATCTCCATATTACAGAGGAGGAAGTGCTGGTTGTCTTGAAATCCATAAAAGAGGATAAATCCCTGGAGGTTGGCTAACGTGATGCCACTGTTTAAGAAAGGTGGTAAGGACAAGTGAGGGACCTATAGGCCATTGATCCTGAAGTCTGTGGTGGGCAGGCTGTTGTAGGGAATCCTGAGGGACAGGATTTATACATATTTGGAAAGGCAAGGGCTAATTAGGGACAGTCAACCTCTCTTCGTGCTTTGGAAATCACTTCTCACAAACTTATTTGAGTTTTTTTGAAGAAGTAATGAAGGGGATTGATGAGGGCAGAGTGGTGGACGTGATCTATGTGAACTTCAGTAAGGCATTTGACAAGGTTCCCATGGGAGGTTGATTCGCAAGAGTAGATCTCCTGGATTACAGGGAGAACTAGCCATTTGGATACAGAACTGGCTCCAATTTGGATGACAGATGGTGGTGCTGGAGAATTGTTTTTCTGAGTGGAGGTGCCTGTGACCGTGGAGTACCACATGGATGGTTGCTGGGTGCACTATCATTCGTCGTTTATATAAATGATTGGATATGAGCATAAAAGGTAGTGTTAGTAAGTTTGCTGATGACACCAAAATTGGAGTGTAGTGGACAGCAAAGAAGGTTGTCTTAGATTACAATTGGATCCTGATCAGATGGGCTAATGGGCTGAGAACTGGCAGATGGGCAGATTTAAATAAGTACGAGGTGCTGCATTTTGGGAAAGCAAATCTTAGAAGGACATATACAGTTAATGGTAACCTCCAAGGGAGTGTTGCAGATTCATAGCTCCTTGAACCTAGACTCACAAGTAGATAGGATAGTGAAGAAGTCATTTGGTATGCTTTCCTTTATTGGTCAGAGTTGAGTATAGGAGTTGTGAGGTCATGTTGCAGCTGTACAGGAGATTGGTTAGGCCACTTTTGGAATATTGCGTGCAATTCTGGTTTCCTTCCTAGCCGAAGGATATTATTATACTTGAAAAGATTCAGAAAGATTTACAAGGATGCTGCCGGGGTTGGAGGATTTGAGCTATAGGGAGAGGTTGAATAGCTTGGGGCTGTTTTGCCTGGAGCATTGGAGGCTGAGTTGTGACTGTATAGAGGTTTATAAAATCATCAGGGCCATGGATCGGATAAAGTCTCTTCCCTGGGGTGGGGTAGTCCAGAACTAGAAGGTATAGGTTTAGAGTGAGAGTGAAAAGATATACAAGAAATATAAGGGGCAGAGCTTGGTTCGTGTATTTATTTATCTGCCAGAGGAAGTTGTGGAGGCTAGTACAATTGTAACATTTAAAAATCATCTAGATGGCTATGTGAAAAGGAGGGGTTTGGAGGGATATGGGCTATGTCCAAGTAGGTGGGACTAGATTGGGTTAGGATATCTGCTCGGCATTAACGAGTTGGACTAAAGAGTCTGATTCTGTGCTGTACATCTTGATACCTCTATGATGCTAAGCGTATGTTAAATTGTCTGCAGCTGATGGCCAGTTGTATGCAGTCTTACTTTAGCTGCAGCATATCTGATTTCTGCATCTTGTTTATTTCTGAGGCTTTGAGCACAATCACTTTGGTCAAGGCTTATCTGTATCCCAGCTTGTATCATTTATTTCCACTTTT
>NW_025183302.1:0-2641 GCF_004010195.1 Chiloscyllium plagiosum | reverse complement strand
GGGTTCTGAAGGACATAGCAGCAGGACTGGGGCAGAAGTCAGAGGTAGGGGCAGGACAGCGCAGCAAGCGCTGTGGCTGGTATACTTATAAATGTGGCGAAGTTACCGAAGTGGCCTTCTGACACATCAGAAATCATAAGCAACAGAAGACAGATCGATGAAAGCGAACCCACAACTTAGGAATCTAACCTAATTGATGCATCCCTGTCCCATAGAGTCATGAATGTTGGTGGGCCATTAATCAACTTGCTGGAGGTGGTTCCATAAACATAGCTCTCCTCAATGATTGAAGAGCACAGGACAACAATATAAAAGATAAGGCTGAAACATTCATAACAACGTTTAGACAGAAGTTTCGAAAGGATGATTTAATTCAGGCTCATCCAAAGATCTCCTGCATGACAGACAGCAGTCTTCAACTCATTTGATTAATCTCGTGTGATATCTCCGAATGGCAGGAAGGATTGGACAATGCAAAGGCTGTGGGGCCTGACAACGTTGCATTCAAAGTATTCCTGCTGGGCTACAACACTAGTAACTGAGTGACAATGTGGAAAACCATCTGGATGTGTCCGATCCTTAAATACATGCATGCAAAGACACACACACACACACACGCACACACGCACACACACACACCCTTATAAATAATTACTGCTCCACCAGTCCATTGTAGCTCATTAAAAAAGTGGTGAAACATGTATCCTACAGTGTTATCAAACAGCACTTTCTTTACAACAATCTGATCACTAAAGCTCAGTTTGGACGCTACCAAGGCTACTGACCTCATTGAAGCCTTGGTTTCGAGATGGAGAACATGCAAAAAAAAAAGGTTCATTCTAGTGTTGTGGTCAGAACAATTGCAGTAGTCATTACAGATGCATTTGATCTAGTCTGGCATCGAGGAGCAATGTAAAACTGGAGCCAATGGAAAACAGGGAAATGTCCGAACTGCCTTAAATCACACGATGTTCAAACAATAATGTCGGTGATTAAATGAGAGCAGCCAGCTCAGCTCCAGGCCTGCCTTGCAGCTGTTCCTCAGGGAACGTGTTTGTTAGAAAATTGTGGATGAGAAATGAAAAGCTGCGGCACCATAGTCCTAGATGATGATGGGATCGATCTCTGGTTAGACAGAGACGAGTGGCGGTAGTTTCACTGGAGAGTCACGCCGCTTCATGCAAAGGAAGATTGTCAGATGGACACTCTTTTATATTCACCCCAGTTAGTGGAGGATGTGAACCCACGCCCTTGGCATTACTTTGTATTATCAACCATCCATCCAACTGACTGAGTTAATCAAGCCTGAGAGCAGCTACTTTCGGTCAATGATTTTCAATCTGTCCAGGGGTGTTCTTGCGCACAATTGGAACAGGTGAAACTTGATTGTACATAGTGGACAATTGAAAAGTGGATATTACCAAAGGATGTCGAACATTCAATAATGACTTAGATTACTTTCAGTGTGGAAACAGGCCCTTCGGCCCAACAAGTCCACAGATCCATCAAAGCGCAACCCACCCAGACCTATTCCCCGACATTCACCCTTTACCCCAACACCACAAGCAATTTAGCATGGCCAATTCACCTAGCCTGCGCATCTCCGGACTGTGGGGGGAAACCCACGCAGACACGGGGAGAATGTGCAAACTCCACACAGACAGTTGCCCGAGGCTGGAATTAAATCTGGGACTCTGGTGCTGTGGGGCAGCAGTGCTAACCACTGAGCCACCGTGCCGTAATGGTACTTGACTGTTAATAGTTAGAGCGATTCTGAAAACATTAACAAAGAATTTTCCGTCTCGAGTCACAGCCATGGATGAGAATGGCGATCAATGCAGTTGGACAATCCTGCTTGAATACTGACGTTGTGGAGCTGGTATACAATTAATATAGTTTATGAAAGATTGAGTATAAGATGCTTTTGCTGCACGAGTCCATCAACGTTCTTAGAGCTTCTCTCAGGATCAGGTCCTAGGTGGAGAATTAAAAAGCTTATGTGGCATACCATAAGTCATCAGCAAAGATAAACGTATGACGCATGATTGTTGGGCGAATCATTTGTACAAATGTCCAATTGCATTTGGATCAGCCCTGAGCCCTCTGATCATCCATTGACCAGTTTTCCCCATGCATTCCCTACTCTTTCCGAGCTGATTACAACTGGACTGTTTTTAGTAATTGTGAGAATTACTGCTCAGGTCTAGTTTGAAAGCTCTCTTGCCAGGTTTTGGAAGTAGTGATGAGGTTTGGAGAACTATGTATGAATTCAGCCTTTTAAAAAAGCTATTTTGAACAGATTTGATGACTGCAAGGCGGTGTGTTTACGGATGTGAACATAAATCAACTGTTTACGACAGTTGCTGAATTGTGTAATCGGCGTGTGCACCGCTCATGTAATCGTTGTTCACTTCAATTGTTTTCAGCTGAAAGGCAATGATGTTCAGTTTATTTTGAATATTTAAGAAATAAAGTGATAATAAGTTTTTATTGTGCAATATATAAATGTAACCTGCCATATTTTTCCAACAGACTAATCAAGCAAGAATCAGACACTTTCTGTAAAGCAGGTTTCTGTTCGCAGGACTGTGTCCCAGGCAACATCATTACCTTTCCTGGTAGGGTCCGATTGACAAGACAG
>NW_025183301.1:0-2641 GCF_004010195.1 Chiloscyllium plagiosum | reverse complement strand
ATCTAATCTAATGTAATCTAATCTAAATAATGTGGCTACATGAGCAAACCACAGGCTAGATGGTCTGTGGAAAATTCACTTCCTGGCTTTTTAAGAACTTGTTCACCAACTTCAAAGAACATCAGGAGTGTGATGGCATAATCTTAGCTCGCCTGGATGAATGTAGCTCAAGAAGTGCAAAACCAACCAGGACAAATCCTATCACATGATTGGCACTCCATCCAACATACTAAACATTCAGTCCCTCCAGCAGCATGTATCACCTGCAAGATACTCTGCTGCATCTGATCAAGACTATTGAAAGCTAGAGAGTATCAATTTCAGGTCAGAAGGGAAAGAATAAAAGGAAACCTAAGGGGCAACCTTTTTACACAGAGTGTAGTACTTATATGGAATGAGCCACCAGCAGAATTGGATTAACAATATTAAAAAGGCATTTGGACAAATACATGGATAGGAAAGGTTTAGAAGGATATGAGCCAAGTGCAGGGAAACTGGGTTAGCATGGATGGACGTTTTGATCGGAATGGACCAGTTTGGGTTGAAAGGCCTGTCTCCAAGCTGTAGGACTCTATGACTCAACTGATAACACCTCCCAAACTAGTGACCTCTATTATCTAGAAGGACAAGGACAGTAGAAGCATGGGAACATGATGACCTATAATTTCCCCTCCAAGCCACACACCATCCTGATTTGGACCACATAACTGTTGTTGGGTCAAAATCCTGAAACTCCCTTTACAACAGCTCTGTGGATATACCAATATCACTTCAACTGTACCAGTTCAAGGTGACGGCTAAACAGCATTTTCTCAAGGGAAATTGGTGATGGGCAATAAATGCTAGCCGAGTCAGTGAAATCTGCATCCCATGGAGGTATAATTTTTTTTTAAAAATTGCTTTATAAAGTTTATCATAGCTCCCTTGTTTTTGTTTCTTCCAGCAGATACTGAGCCTTGGCAGCCCCACTGGGAGAGGCTGGTGCTGCTGAGAGATCAAAAGAGCACCTCACTATGGATATGCTTTTGCTGGCCTACAAATCAAACATCAACTAACTGACATCTAGATAATTTAGTTGAGTTGTAGGAGAATTCCTTTGATGTCTCACAGAACAAATGTACACTTTAATTAGTGTAGCCTCATCAGTAAATCTATGGAGTCTTTGGCTCTAATAGCATTCCCTAGTCTTCTGTAAGGAAATCACATCTGCTGAGTGCTCAGCACTGCATCAGATTGAGAGTCACTGCATCATAAGAAAAACGTCTGCAGGTGCAGAATTAACCCTATCAAGAGTCTTAACAGTGTAAATTTGCTCAAACAGAGAAAACTGGAGAAACTCAGTAGGTCTGACAGAATCAGTGGACAGTAAAAAGTTAGTGTTTCAAGGAGAAGACAGAGGGTAGTGATGGAGGGTTGTTTTTCAGACTGGACGCCTATGACCAGTGGAGTGCCACAAGGATCGGTGCTGGGTCTTCTACTTTTTGTCATTTATATAAATGATTTGGATGTGAGCATAAGTGATATAGTTAGTAAGTTTGCAGATGACACCAAAATTGGAGGTGCAGTGGACAGCGAAGAAGGTTACCTCAGATTTAAACAAGATCTTGATCAGATGGGCCAATGGGCTGAGAAGTGGCACATGGAGTTTAATTCTGATAAATGTGAGGTGTTGCATTTTGGGAAAGCAAATCTTAGCAGGACTTATACACTTAATGGTAAGGTCCTAGGGAGTGTTGCTGAACAGAGACCTTGGAGTGCTATGGAAGTGATTGCTAACATGGTGCCACCGTTTAAGAAGGGAGGTAAGGACAAGCCAGGGAACTATAGACCATTGAGCCTGACATCAGTGGTGGGCAAGTTGTTGGAGGGAAGCCTGAAGGACGGGATGTATATGTATTTGGAAAGACAAGGAATGATTAGGGATAGTAAACATGGCTTTGTGTGAGGGAAATCATGTTTCTCAAACTTGATTGAGTTTTTTAAAGAAGTAACAAAGAGGATCGATGAGGGCAGAGCGGTGGATGTGATCTATATGGACTTCAGTAAGGCGTTTGACAAGGTTCCCCATGGGAGACTGATTAGCAAGGTTAGATCTCATGGAATACAGGGAGAACTAGCCATTTGGATACAAAATTGACTCAAAGCTAGAAGACAGAGGGTGGGTGGAGGGCTGTTTTTCAGACTGGAGGCCTGTGACCAGGGGAGTGCCACAAGGATCGGTGCTGGGTCCATTACTTTTCATCATTTATATAAATGATTTGGATGTGAGCATAACGGGCATAGTTAGTAGATTTGCAGATGACACCAAAATTGGTGGTGCAGTGGACAGCGAAGAACGTTACCTCAGATTACAATGGGATCTAGTTCAGATGGGCCAATAGGCTGAGGAGTGGCAGATGGAGTTTAATTTAGATAAATGCGAGGTGCCGCATTTTGGGAAAGCAAATCTTAGCAGGACTTATACACTTAATGGTAAGGTTGTCTGGAGTGTTGCTGAACAAAGAGATCTTGGAGTGCAGGTTCATAGCTCCTTGAAAGTGGAGTCGCAGGTAGATAGGATAGTGAGGAAGGTGTTTGGTATGCTTTCCCTTATTGGTTAGAGTATTGAATACAGGACATTGGTTAGGCCACTGTTGGAATA
>NW_025183300.1:0-2641 GCF_004010195.1 Chiloscyllium plagiosum | reverse complement strand
TTATGGAAGGATTCTTGGTAGTATAGAGGTGCAGAGGGATCTTGGTGTCCATGTACATAGATCCTTGAAGATTGCCACCCAGCAGTCTGTTAAGAAGGCGTACAGTGTGTTAGGTTTTATTGGTAGAGGGATTGAGTCCCAGAGCCGTGATGTCATGCTGCAACTGTACAAAACATGTGTGCGGTCTCACTTGGAATATTTTGTATAGTTCTGGTCACCCCATTATAGGAAGGATGTGGAAGCACTGGAAGAGGAGATTTATGAGGATGTTGCATGGTTTGGAGGGAAAGTCTTATGAGGAAAGGCTGAGGGACTTGGGTCTGTTCTCATTGGAGAGAAGAAAGCTAAGAGACATACAAGATGATCAGAGGATTAGATAGGGTAGACAGTGAGAGTCTTTTTCCGAGGATGATGACATCGACTTGTATGAGGGAGCATAGCTGCAAATTCAGCCACATTAGGGGCATTTAAACAGTCCTTGGACAAGCATATGGATGATGATGGGGGATGGGCTCGCATTAGTTCACAGGTCGGTGCAACATCCAGGGCCGAAATGCCTGTTCTGCACTGTATTGTTCTATGTTCTATGATAAAATGTTCGAAACTCGAGGCATAAAAATCATAACTATCCACTGACACTGTTGTCCCTTGTCCACTGTAAATATGCATGAGCTTGAGCTATATAGCAATTTTAAATCAACATGTGTCAAAACTCATTTTCATGCCCTTCACCATTTGTCTATCAACAATCAACATGTGTTTGTATGATTTTCAGGTTCCAGTGTAAATACATCAGCAGCTGTTATTCTTGTAGATTGCTGAGGTGGCATTTGGATTTTATTGTTTTCTACAGTTTCCAGTTATGATTGTGTTCATTATTTTTTCCTTTATAAGTTGAGTTGGTTTACGTTTTGCAAAGCCAATGGGATTTTTATAATCTCCCTGTGTTTACATCATTCCAGATTTTTAACTGGTGTACTGAAGTTAACGTTGTCCAAAGCTTTCACTGCTGAACATATTTTCTGAAAACTGTAGTTTGCAACTATGTTTGTGAAAACTGAATGCTGGAAGCTGCAATTTTGAAGGACATAGTTTTTTTTAAACTTAATTATTAACACTCTACTTATCTGTGCCTTGTGTCTTTCTGCTGGTAGCATTGTTGTTATTTAAAGTTCATATTTTACACTTAACTACATTCAAGCGCAACATCACTCACTGTCTGGACAAGCTCAGTTGTATGACTATCCCACTTTACATTCTGCAAAACATTGGCTTGCAACACGAATTGAACACCCACAGAGTAATCATCTTTGTTTTTGTTAAATGTTCAAAAATTGTCAGGCACAGGCCAAGCTGTGACACCATCGTATGAGCATTATAATTCATATTTGCAAGCCACATTACCAGAGTGTGTTGTAGTTATAAAAATAGACCTGTTGTTTTTTGTTTAGTACATCCTATACAATGTGCAGTTGTTGACATGCACATATTAAACATGAAGCCAACCAGCTGTACAAATTAGGGGAATGTTAAAAATTGATTGTGAAGTTAGTTTTAGATTAGATTCCCTACAGTGTGGAAACAGGGCCTCTGCCCCAACCAGTGCACACGGACCCTCTGAAGAGTAACCCACCCAGACCCATTTCCCTCTGATTAATGCACCTAGCACTATGGGCAATTTAGCATGGCCAATTCACCTGACCTGCACATCTTTGTGACTGTGGGAGGAAACCCACACAGACACAGGGAGAATGTGCAAACTCCACACAGTCAACCGAGGCTGGAATCGAACTGGTACCCTGGTGCTGTGAGGCAGCAGTGCTAACCATTGAGCCACTGTGCCGCCCCCTTCTTAAATTATTCAGCTTTAATTCCATTTAATTTTTGTTTTCAACTTAATAAAAGGCATTTTTTTATTGTCCATCAGCTAATTCTTTTATGGCATACTAAATAAAGAAAAACAAATGCTGGAAAGACTCAGTAGGTCGTGCAGCAGCTGCAGAGAGTGAAAGAGTGTTCATGTTTATAGCTGATTATGTTTTGCAGACTGGTGTGCATGATACCCTGTATTTCACTTTCATCTCTGACTTACTTATTTTCATGACATCAATCAATTGTTGAAATCAAGTGATTTAATTATCTCTGGTAGTGTACAAGTGAGAGTATGGAAAATGTAATTGTAAATGTATTTTAACCTTGCTGTCAGCACATCTACTTGACATGGATTAATAATGCTGTCAAAATTGTGCACGATGGAATATTACACTACCATGTGAAATTAAATTACTTTGAATCAGTAGTATGACCAACAAGTTTGAGCGCCCATAAAGGAATGCTTCTGATTTTGTAAGGGCAAATTTAACATTAAAATTTTGGTTAATGTATTACATATTAACATATATTACTTGCACGTGAGAGATTCATACAGCAAGTAAAAGCAGAATATTCTAATGAGAGAATCAATAGTAAAGTAAATGCATCAAGATTAAACAAGAAATGAGTCATTAGATCCCCTACAGTATGGAAACAGGTCATTTGGCCCAACAAGTCCACACTGACCTTCCAAACAGCAACCCACCCCCGTACATTTACCTCTCACTTAAACACTTAATACTATGGGCAATTTAGCATGGCCAATTCA
>NW_025183299.1:0-2641 GCF_004010195.1 Chiloscyllium plagiosum | reverse complement strand
GAATAAACTTATCTTACCAATCCTGAATAAACACTGAAAAGCCGTCTTAGTGAGAAGATTAAGATGTGGACAAGAACGATTTCTTAACAGCTTGAGAATCCACATTGAAAAACAGCCAAATCACAGAATATACCCAGCAAACCATCGGAGAGACAGTCACTCCAACATTAAGCAGGAAAAGAAAGGAAACACACTCAATACACAAGAAAGGAGCGCACGGGAAAAATGACAATAAAGATCAACTCATTGTTAATCTACCTGCAGAAAAAAGACACTTGACGGTCATTTTAAATCAAAGGTCCTACATTGACAAAGCAAGCACACTACCTGACGATCACAAAACTTAACAACACGCGCTGATAGACTCGACCGCATGACTAGAGAACTGAATCACAGCCCTATTTAAAAACTTGCAAAAAAATGAAACCAGACCGATCCAACACACCACGCATCTACGGATTACACAAAATACACAAACCAGGAGACTTATGAGACCCATAGTCTCGCTACATGGAACACCAACTTGCAGGTTGGCCAAAGAGCTGCACCAACGTCTAGAAGACTCTCGCCATTCCATCCATTCCACCCAAAACTTCCTGAAGACTGTCAAAGATAACAAGATAGAAAAGGATGAAAATGTGTCTACTTTGAATTAACCGCCCTGTTCAAATCTGTCAACGTCAACCTGGACAAGGAAAGACCAACGGAGTGCAAATGAACACAGTCCACCGTTTTCTCAGCAACACTGTTTCCTATTTCATACACATCTTTGTGCTGCAATTTTCTTTGATTTCCTCCACATTAAACAATAGCTTGACTTATGGCTGTCAGTGCCAGAGTACATAACCTCATGCTTAGTTTTTAGAATAAACTCCATCGGTGTATTATTTGCCCAGTCGCAGAGCTGATCTACATCCAATTTGAGTTTCCTCACATCCTTATTGCAGCAGCACCTCCCCTATATATTTGAGTCATCAGCAAACTTAGATATTTATCGCACAGAGACCCCAGCATCATCACATGTTGATAACTGATGCCATGGCAATGATATTTGTGGTAACACAGGAAATACATCATTTTATCCTGATAAGAACCTTTTACTCCGGACTCTCAGACGTATTTGTGTTAATTAATCCTCATTCCATGCTCATATATAATCTGTCGTACTGGGGGCTCCTGGCTTGTGTGGGGACCTTTATTTTGTGGTACTCATGGATAGTCTCTTGAAACCCCAATGAACTGTCTGCAAGGATTTCAGGTAAAATGTTGCATGATTCTACAGGGCTATCATCATCTCCCTTTCTCAAAACCATGTTGATGTTGCTTAACGCTTGTCGAAATGCCCTGGAATTCCTTAATTTAAAAAAAAATCAGATTCTCACATAATTAGTGGGCGGAATGGTGGCGCAGTGGTTAGCACTGCTGCCTCACAGCGCCAGAGACCGGGTTCAATTCCCGCCTCAGGCGACTGACTGTGTGGAGTTTGCACGTTCTCCCCGTGTCTGCGTGGGTTTCCTCCGGGTGCTCCGGTTTCCTCCCACAGTCCAAAGATGTGCAGGGTCAGGTGAATTGGCCACACTAAATTGCCCATAGTGTTAGGTAAGGGGTAAATGTAGGGGTATGGGTGGGTTGTGCTTCGGCGGGTGGGTGTGGACTTGTTGGGCCGAAGGGCCTGTTTCCACACTGTAATGTAATCTAATCTAATCTAATCTACCTCTTTTCTGTCTCACTCTCTTGGAGAAGGCATTTGCGACATTGAAGATTCTTCACTTAAGTTGGAATACTCATGCAATCTGGCCAGTTATGGAACATTTCACGCAATGCTCAGTTTGTCTGTAAACACTTCTTTTAAAAACTGCTAACTTGTCGACACTTAGTTTAACCGTTTTATCAAAATCCTCGTTCCTGTGTGAGGGACCGTTTGAGCATTTGCCTCCCATTACCGTCTTGCTTATATCATTGAAACACACAGAATTTCCCCCGTGAATAACAATGTTACGTACTGGTTTAAATTCTCCACTTTTTTTTCACTTTAACGAATTACCGAGTCACATACTCCAGGTGTCCCTTATATATGTTCCTGAATTTCTCGCATCCAAGGGACACATGTTAATCTTGAACGACAATAAACATCGCAAATCTGTCCTACACTGGTTCTCACCAATTTGTGATCTAGGAGAATACTTGAAAGGCTTTGTGAAGTATGGGTAGTTCGTCTTCTTATCGAGCCCTTCTTTTCATTTATTGTTGAGTGTTATGACATGTTTGCTTAAGAGTCTGCCGCTCTGCACCCACTGACATTCACCTGGATATATTTTCGCATCCCACATAAGATACAAAGCTGTAATTTCGAGGTCTGATTCTTTTAAATCATTTTCATGCTGCTGAACAACAAATCATCTGAGATATAGTTCAAGATTAATGTGTGACACTTGGACGCGGGAAAATCAGCAAAGTATATAAGGGACACCGGGAGTATGTGATTAACGAATTCGTGAAAGAAAAAAAAGTGGAGAATATAAACCCATGCTTATCATTTGACAAAATTCTTCCACTTCCTGTCTCTCTGTCATTTCCGTTTGATGATTCCATATTTCAGTAGGAAGCTTCCCGCATGACTTCCTTTTCTGTCAATGACAAA
>NW_025183298.1:0-2641 GCF_004010195.1 Chiloscyllium plagiosum | reverse complement strand
ACATCAGGGGACTGCAGTCTGAATGGGGAAGGGCAAATCAGGGGACTGGAGTCTGAACAGGGCAGTGTAGACAGGGGACTGCAGTCTGAACGGGGCAGTGTATATCAGGGGACTGCAGTCTGATCAGGGCATTTTAGATCAGGGGAATGCAGTCTGAACAGGGCAGTATTGATCAGGGGACTGCAGTCTGAACGAGGCAGTGTACATCAGGGGACTGCAGTCTGAACTGGGCAGTGTAGATCGGGGTCTGCAGTCTGAACAGGGAAGTATAGATCAGGGGAATGCAGTCTGAACAGGGCAGTGTTGATCAGGGCACTGCAGTCTGAACAGGGCAGGGTAGATCAGAGAACTGCAGTCTGAACGCAGCAGTGTAGATCAGGGGACTGCAGTCTGAACAGGGCAGTGTAGATCAGGGGACTGCAGTCTGAACAGGGCAGTGTAGATCAGGGACTGCAGTCTGAACGCAGCAGTGTAGATCTGGGCACTGCAGTTTGAAGAAGGCAGTGTAGATCATGGGACTTCAGTCTGAACAGGGCATTGTAGATCAGTGGTCTGCAGTCTGAACAGGACTGTGTATATCAGGGATCTGCAGTCTGAACAGGGCAGTGTAGTTCAGGGGACTGCAGACTGAACTGGATAGTGTTGATCAGGGGACTGCAGTCTGAACAGGGCATTGTAGAGCAGGGGACTGCAGTTTGAAGAAGGCAGTGTAGATCAGGGGACTTCAGTCTGAACAGGGCAGTGTAAATCAGGGGACTGCAGTCTGATCAGGGCAGTGTCGGTCAGGGGACTGCAATCTGAACGGGGCAGTTTAGATAAGGGGACTACAGTCTGAACAGGGCATTGTAGAGCAGGGGACTGCAGTCTGAACTGGGCAGTGTAGATCAGGGGACTGCAGTCTGAACTGGGCAGTGTAGATCAGGGGACTGCAGTCTGATCAGGGCAGTGTAGATCAGGGGAATGCTGTCTAAACAGGGCAGTATTGATCAGGGGAATGCAGTCTGAACATGGAAGTGTTGATCAGGGCACTGCAGTCTGAACAGGGCAGTGTAGATCTGGGCACTGCAGTTTGAACCAGGCAGTGTAGATCAGGGACTTCAGCCTGAACAGGGCAGTGTAGATCAGGGGACTGCAGTCTAATCAGGGCAGTGTAGAACAGGGGAATGCAGTCTGAACAGGGCAGTGTAGATAACGGGACTGCAGTCTAAACAGGGCATTGTAGAGCAGGGGACTGCTGTCTGAACAGGGCAGTGTAATTCAGGGGACTGCAGTCTGGACAGGACAGTGGAGATCAGGGGACTGCAGTCTGAATGGGGCAGTGTAGATCAGGGCAGTACAGATCAGGGGTCTGCAGCCTGATCAGGGCAGTGTAGATCAGGGGACTGCAGTCTGTACGGGCAAGTGGAGATCCAGGGACTGCAGTCTGACCAGAGGACTGCAGTCTGAACAGGGCAGTGTAGATCAGGGGACTGTAGTCTGAATGGGGCAGTGTAGATCAGGGGACTGCAGTCTGAATGGGGCAGTGCAGATCAGGGATCTGCAGTCTGATCAGGGGACTGCAGTCTGAACAGGGCAGTGTTGATCAGGTGACTCAGACTGAACAGGGCAGTGTAGGTCAGGTGTCTGCAGTCTGAACAGGACATTGTAGACTAGGGGACTGCAGTCTGCACAGGGCAGTGTAGATCAGGGGACTGCAGTCTGCACAGGGCAGTGTAGATCAGGGGACTGCAGTCTGAACAGGGCAGTACAGATCAGGAGTCTGAATTCTGAACCGGGCAGTGTAGGTCAGGTGTCTGCAGTCTGAACAAGACATTGTAGACTAGGGGACTGCAGTCTGGACAGGACAGTGTAGATCCGGGGACTGCAGTCTGAACCGGGCAGTACAGATCAAGGGTCTGCTGTCTGATCAGAGTAGGGTAGATCTGGGGTCTGCAGTCTGAACGGGGCAGTATAGATCAGGGGATTGCAGTCTGAACGAGGCAGTGTCCATCAGGGCACTGCAGTCTGAACAGGGCAGTGTAGATCAGAGAACTGCAGTCTGAACGCAGCATTGTAGATCAGGGGACTGCAGTCTGAACAGGGCAGTGTAAATCAGGGCACTGCAGTCTGTACAAGGCAGTGTAGATCTGGGCACTGCAGTTTGAACCAGGCAGTGTAGATCGGGGACTTCAGCCTGAACAGGGCAGTGTAGATCAGGAGACTGCAGTCTGATCAGGGCAGTGTAGAACAGGGGAATGCAGTCTGAACAGGGCAGTGTAGATCTGGGCACTGCAGTTTGAACAGGGCAGTGTAGATCAGGGGTCTTCAGTCAGAACAGGGCAGTGTAATTCAGGGGACTGCAGTCTGGACAGGACAGTGGAGATCAGGAGCCTGCAGTCTGAATGGGGCAGTGTAGATCAGGGCAGTACAGATCAGGGGTCTGCAGCCTGATCAGGGCAGTGTAGATCAGGGGACTGCAGTCTGTACGGGCAAGTGGAGATCCAGTGACTGCAGTCTGATCAGAGGACTGCTGTCTGAACAGGGCAGTGTAGATCAGGGGACTGCAGTCTGCACAGGGCAGTGTAGATCAGGGGACTGCAGCTTGAACAGGGCATTGTAGATCAGGATGCTGCAGTCTGATCAGGGCAGTGTAAATCAGGGG
>NW_025183297.1:0-2641 GCF_004010195.1 Chiloscyllium plagiosum | reverse complement strand
GAGACTGAGGGAGGATCATATTGAAATCTATAACATCATGACAGGCATGGATAGAGTGAATGCAGCCAGTCTTTTTTCCCAGGATTCGGTAATCACAGACGAGAGTGCATCAGTGTAAGGTCAGAGAGGAAAGAGTAAAAGAGAACCTGACAAACAACTTTTTAACACAGGGGCTGTAACGCACATGGAATGAGATGCCAGGGGAAGTGGGTGAGGCCAATACATTAACAACATTTGAAAGGCATTTAACAAATACATGGATAGGAAAGGATTAGAATGATATGGGACAATGGCAAGGAAATAGGGTAGGCATGGATGGACATTTTGGTCGTAATGGACCAGTTTGAGCTGAAGGGCCTGTGTCCGTGCTATCAGCCTCTATGACTAACTTGCCTGTCTCCCACGGAATGTTATATTGTACTTTCCAAATTCACTGAAGCTATCTTGACACTCTAGCCTCCAGTGTTCCATGATGTGTGACCAGAATGTTCAGGCATTCTATATTGTATGCAGACACCGCTTAAAATGCACCTTATCATTATTCCTTAAAAACTGCTTCAGACTAAGGTTAATAATTCGTCCTTCTGACCACACAACATCAAATCCGAAATAACCTGCTCTCTAGTTTGCTTCACAACATACTCTTCAACCCTACCTCATATCCACTTATAGAATTTATTTTTGACAACTTGAGCAGTCACTTAGTTAATGCAGTTTAGATGCAACTTGAGACCATCCAATAAGACTACGGTATCCGCAATATTTGCCTATCTAATTTCCAGCATATGATGCTCAGATTCTCTGCTAGCGTTTTAGTTTTGATATATAACACACCAATATTTGTTTCTCCTTACTATCTGTAAGCTCTACATAAACTGATTCTGTGGAAGCTGAGGTATAGTTCTGTGTTGTTATTAGTGGTAGACCTGGACAAGACATTCTGAGAGGCTCACCTAGACGCTGGGATGATCTGAAGAAATGTCCCGCAATACAGGACAAGCAACAGTATCCTCCTCACTCTGTCAGGATAAGAGTTACCATATACTCTCTGCTCCCTCACGTTCACTGTATATCTGTTATAGCACCTATCCCCCAAACACGTTTCACGCTCTATCTCCAAATAAGGCTCAGGCACTACAACTCTCACTATTGAATTCAGTAACTTTCTTCCTCAATTTCTCTGTCACTTACGCAATACCCCATCCACTAATAAAACTGTTGACTGACTCATTCCAGTCAACTCACAACTCCCCCCACCTACACCAGCTTAACCAGCAGGGTCACCCATTCCCATTCCCACTCTCCCTCCATCCCTTTCTCCCATTCCAGGAGAAACAGCCTCGAATAGGACAGAAAGTGCCAAGCCCGGTGATAGAGTGTCCAATATCGGTTTCCTCACCCTCTCCCCCTGCTATGTGGGCAGTACTCTGAAAGAGCCGGAGAGGACTGGGGTGCGTCGTGAGAAGGTTCTGAAACATCCATGTTCCACCGACCGTTTAGGGTGCAATGTTCAGTGAAAGACAATTCTCCCTTTAAATCCACTGGCAGTTCCAACAACAGTCTATTCACTTCCAAAAACAAACACGGATTCCTCACTGCACAGAGACACAGAAATACACAGAGGTCTTGCTAAACACCCCAATATACGAACACACACAAAACTTCCAAGGAGATAGGCATAGACACACGGAGAAACACACAGAGACATATACAGTCACATACAAATAGAAGCACAGACTGAAACACAGACATACAGATGGAGACACGCAAACAAGTAGATAACAAGCACATGGACACACACACACGTACATACAGACACACAGAAGCACATTAAGACACAAATCAATATGTGTTTCATTTGTAAGGGGATCAAGGATTCTAGGGAGAAGGCAGAAGAATGAGGTCGAGCTACATATAAGAAATTATTGAATGGAATTTCCGACTCAATCTGCTTATTTCCTTCATGCCCCTGCGGTATTATGCTATCAGGCAATCTCTTCCTGAGCCATCAGCAGAGGCTGGGTATGATACATATTTGATTGGAAAGGGTCAGTGGGAATGTGGGACAGGTTTTGTTAATCTTTATTCCTAATTATTCTGTCCTTATGTCTGAAAAGAGGTGGTGATTTGTTGTTCAGTTAAGACAGTATTAAAATAACAGTCCCACAACGAAATAAGGACGTCTCTTTCACTTTAGTGTTGTGCTACCAGTGGTGTCCTCATCCTCAGGGATCAGTAAAGACTCGGTTATTGAAGATTTGCAAGGCTCAGCTCGACTGATCTTTGCTGCACTGAAGATTCAGTGTTTGTAGGAAACAGACAGGAAATGGATGGTCAGACACACTCGGATCAGCCATGAACATTCTGAATGGTGCAGCCGAATGGACAACTTCTGTCCCTACGCCATATGTTGTTCCCTCAATCGACACTTCGAGGTTGTTACAGAGATATACTGCTGTCCCTACCCCATGTGTTGTTCCCTCATTCCAGCCCTCGACGCTGTTACAGGGTTGGGGACCACCCCATTCAGTCAGATAGGATCGTTACAATGAGACAAGAGGAGACGATTCCACCCCTCTAAGGAATTACACAGGAATATAGAATGAAATAATTAGGTTCATTTAGTACATTATACAGCCCA
>NW_025183296.1:0-2641 GCF_004010195.1 Chiloscyllium plagiosum | reverse complement strand
ACACTGTACTGGAACAACACGCCTGTCATTTTAACACTGTACTTCCATAACTGCTGGAAGGCCATAGGGAGAAATGTTCATAAATCCACAGATTGGAAAAGGGGAGTGACTTGGGGTATTGTCTGAAGGATAAAGAGTCAAAAGGACAATCATAATTCGAAGGAATTGTACCTCAGGGCCTCTTTATCTCCCCCCCGTGTCTCTGATGTTGGATTCAGCCCAATACCTTTTGCTATATTTTTGCTTTTGGTCTGAGTCAGTGCAAAGTCAAAACCAATGCTTTTTCACTTTGTTGATGAGGCTGGATCAGTGATCTGAAATCTATTTACACAGCAATGTTGTGTATTTTTACACAGCCAGTGCATGATTTACAGCTAGTGTCTGTTTAAATGTACTTGCAAGCCTATTAAGTGCAAATTGAAACCCCCAGGAGTGTTGTACCATCTGCTGCATGTCATGAGGCATCACAAGTGAGCAGGGCAGATTGAATTCAGGGTGCAGAGAGATCCACGTGGCCTGGAATGAATATTTAATACAGCTCGGAGAGGATTTATTGAAGGGGATTTGTCCAAATGCCAAATAGTAGCCATGAGATGTTTATTTCTTTTGGAAGCAAGGAGCAAAAACCCCTCAAGCTAACACCACCGTTCTCACGATTGGTTGGCCAAGCACCATCCGTGCATCTTATATACATGACCCCCAAGCTATTGGTCTCAGATTTAAAATTACAAACAAGAGAGCCCTGTAATCTGCTCCTTTCTGTGGGAGAGAGTTACAATGGTCCAACAGCCTTTGCACTTGTTAAAATTTATTCATGGGATGTGGGTGTCATTGGCTGAGTCAGCATTTACTTGCCTTCCGGACCTTCCCAGCAGCCTGTTAAGAGTAATCCACATCTCTGTGGGTCTGGAGTCACATGTAGACCAGACCAGGTAAGGATGGGAGCTTCCTTCCCTCAGTGAGCCAATGGCTGCATGAGAGCGGTTAGGTTCACTTTCAATTTTGGCTTCTTTAAAATTGAAGTCAATTTCACCAGCTGGAGCACTGGGGATTGAGCCCCCCACTCCCACCCCCCCTCATCGATGCACTCAATTGGATTCTCGATTATGATCCCAATGATATTGTCATTACACCAGGAAATTACAGGCTGGTCAGTCTAACCTCGGTGGTGGGGAAACTATTGGAGGCAATTCTGAGGGACAGAATGAATCTGCATTTGGAGAAGCAGGGATTAAGCAAGAACAGTCAGCATGGTTTGGTTAAGGCGAGGTTATATCTGACCCGTTCATTGGAATCTTTCAGAGCGGTGACCAGGTGTATAGATGAAGGTGATCCCTTTGATATAATATACTTGGACTTCAACAAGACTTTTCAAGAGGTCCCATGTGGGAGATTGACAGCAAAGGTAAGAGTCCATGGGATCCCGGGAAATTTGGCAAATTGGATCCACAATTGGCTGAGTGGCAGGAAGCAGAGGGTGGTGGTTGAGTGGTGTTTTTCCAACTAGAAGCCTATGTCAAGGGGGCCCCACAGGAGTCAGAGTCAGGGACCTTTCTGTTTGTGGTTTATATCAACGGTTCAGAGTTGAACATAGGAGGGTTGATCAGTAAGTTTAGAGGCGATACAAAAGTTGGTAAGATGGTAATTAGTGAGGAAGCCTAGCTTTAGTCTTAGACTCCAAGAGGATATGGACAGGCTGATCGAGATCAGTGGTGAATGGAATTCAATCCGTATAAATGTGAAGTGATGCACTTGGGCAGGGCAGACAAGGCAATATGATGAGCAATAGGACCCTGGGAAGAAACAACGATCAGAGGGACCTTTAAGGCAGCGGGACAGATAGATAAAATGGTTCAGAAGGAAAATGGGATACCTGCCTTTATTAATTGAGACATATAGTTTAAGAGCAGGAAGGTGATGCTGGAACTGTATAAAACATTAGTTTGGCCACACTGTGTGCAGTTCTGGAATCCACACTATGGGAGGGATGTGTTAGCCCTGGAGAGGAGGCAGAGGAGATTTACCGGAATGTTGCCTGGACAGGAGAGTTTCAGTGATGAAGAGAGATTGAACAGACTGGGATTGTTTTCATGAGAGCAGAGGAAATTGAGAGGGGACACGATGGCGATGTTTAAAAGGATGAGGGGCAGAGACAGGGTAATCAGAAAGGAGCATTCCCCCTTGGTGGAGGGATCAGTGACCAAGGGCATAGGTTTAAGGGAAAGGTCAGGAGGTTTGGAGGAGATGTGAGGACATATTTTTTCAAACAGAAGGTGCTGGGAATCTAGAACTCACTGCCTGTGAGGGTGAGAGAGACACAAACCCTCAGAACATCAAAGAAATATTTAGATGTGCACTTGTGAAGCCAAGGTTACAAGACAATGGACCAAGTGCTAGAAAATGGAATTGGAATAGATATGTGGCTGTTTTTGACCAGTGTGCACATGATGGGCCGAAAGGCCATTTCCCGTGCTGTAGATCTCTATGGCTCTATGAAACCACCATCTTCCACCTTGCACAAAGCAGCATGAAGATGTCTGTCCTCATGCCTCTTCCAAATGCCTCACTCCAATTTTAAGCCGACCTGCCTCAGATTTCCTTTCCACGGGGAAAATGCTACTCTCCTGATGCCCCAATTCCT
>NW_025183295.1:0-2640 GCF_004010195.1 Chiloscyllium plagiosum | reverse complement strand
GAGACAATGTACTCCCGACAGATGAGACTCACAGATAGCTGTGTATATTCAATGTTTAATGGACTCCTGGCCAACACTGAATCCTCCCATCGACCATCTCACGGGGGTTACCATTGAACAGAACGTGAAGTCAAATCAACATACAAATACAAGGGTTACAAGAGCTGCTCAGAGACTTACAATTCTGCACTGAATAATCGACGACATGACCATAAGAGCATGAGATATTGATATAGATTGAGGCCATTCAGCCCATTCGTTCACTGTGAAACTGTACCATTTTGTCATAGTCTCTATAACTACTAGACATATCTTCTACACACTGACTGTCTCAATCTTTGCAGTAATCAATCAGTTTCTATCAGATGCCTCGCCTCCCATTCTTCTAAATTCCATCGAGTACACACACTGCCGCTCATGACAAGCCACCATCCCCAGGATGGATCACCTCCAACACCAACTGATCTTTCCCCAGAGATAGCGCCCAAAATAGCTACCAATATTCCAAATGCCGACTGACCATTGCCCATTACATTCTCATCGGTATGCATCCTCTCTTGTATTCTCGGTTCCATGAAATGAATGCTAACATTGCAATTGCTTTCTTAACTGCCTAATGAACCTGCACAATAACCATAACAGAGGGTGAGTGCTTCCAAATCTTTTTTATGCTTCAGATTTAATGGATCCTATTAGAACATAGTGTCTGCCTCTAGTTCGCCTACCAAAGTGCATAATCTCACACGTTCCCATATTGTATTCCATCAGCCACTGTCCAAGCTTTCCTGCAGCCTCCCCACTTCATGAATATCGCCTGCCCATCCAAACATCACTGTATCTTCTCCAAGCTTAGCAAAAACGCCCTCAGATCCTTTGTTCAGGTGGTTCATGTAAATGGCTCTTCCTGCCTCCCTAAGGACTGTCCACCACTGAAAAGGCACAGCACTCAAGGTGGTTGACTCCATTCAGGTTCAAGCAGTGAGTTGACTGGAATTACACCTGTAATATCTTCACTCCCTGCACCACTGACACCAAGTAGGAGCACACCCTGTCTCCGATGTGTTGTGAATTTACCCCGTTATGGTGACAAAGGACTTGATGGCGCACAATCCCAATTTAATGATGTCACTCTGTCTCAAAACTAACTGTGTGCTGCTCACAACAAACAATGTCGCTGTGTGTTGATGATGACGGAGGGATGTGGTGGAGGGAATGTCTATGATGAATGACTGTGTGACTGCCAGCGTGAAACCTGCCCCGACAGCCTTGGATGTACCTGTGCCCGCTGTCACCCTGCAGGCATGATCAGTCTTCCTGCAGGTCAAGTCAAGGAAAGCAACAGGGTTGGAGATAGTTTCCGGATGAGCACTCAGATCCTGTAAGGACCAACTGGCAGAGGTATTCACAAACATCTTCAGCCTCTCCCTCCTGAAGCTGAAGTCCCAATCCACTTCAAGAAGCCCACCATCATACTTGTAAGGGAGAAAGCACATGCAACGTTCCTTAATGACTACCGCGCAGTGGCTCTGACCTCAATTACATGAAGTGCTTTGAGACGCTGGTTGTGGCCCACATCACCTCCAGTCTCCCAGCATGACCTGCTGCCCTATAATGTGCCGGTTCCACAACGGATGCCATATACTGAGTCCTGCCCTCATCACTGGGACATCTGGACAACTAGGATACATACACCAGACCCCTGGTCATTGACTACAGCTCCACCTTCAACATCATTATCCCCTCCAGATTTATCTCAATACTCCATGACCTTGATCATGGCTCCACCCTCTGCAACTGGATCCCCCGGTTTCTGACACACAGACCACAATCTGTGAAGAGAGGTATCTGCACATTCTCCACAACAAACCACAACGCTGGAACTACCAGAGGATGTGTTCTCAGCCCCCTCTTGTACTCCCTGTGACCCACAGCAGTATCCCCAGCCCACTACTGAACTCCCTGCATTCCCACGGCTATGCCCTCAACCACCTACTGTACTCCCTATATACCCACAGCTGTGCATCAGCCCCCTACTGCACTTCTTGTATACCCATGACTGTGCCCTCAGACTCCTACTGTACTCCCTGTACACCCAAGGCTGTATCCGCAGCGCCCTACTGTACTCCCTGTGCACACACGGATGTGCCCTCAGCCCCCTACTGTACTCCCTGTGCACACACGGATGTGCCCTCAGCCCCCTAATGTACTCCCTGTACAAGCACGGCTGTTTCCTCAATTCCCTACTATACTTCTTGTACTCCCATGGTTGTGACCTCAGTCCTCTACTCTACTCCCATGACTGTGTCCTCACCCCCCCTACTGTACTCCCTGTACACCCACGGCTGTTTCCTCAGTTCCCTACTGTACTCCCTGTACTCCCATGGCTGAGTCCTCAGTCCCCTCCTGTACTCCATGTACACCCACGGCTGTGTCCTCAGCCCCCTACCGTTCTTCCCGTACACCTACAGCGGATCCCTCAGCTCCCTACTGTACACCCCATACACCAATGGCTGTACCCTCAGCTTTGTACCGTACTCCCCGTACACCTACGTCTGTGTCCACAGCCCCCACTGTACTCCCTGTACACCCACAGCTGTGCCATCAGCTCCCTACCGTACTCCATGTACATCCACATCTGGG
>NW_025183294.1:0-2640 GCF_004010195.1 Chiloscyllium plagiosum | reverse complement strand
ATGGTCAATACTGTGTGGGAATAACCGTTGGGCGAAGGAGAGACAATTCTGTGTGTGTTAAATATTCTGCTGCCCAAGGATATTCAATACAGTGAGGGAATAATCCTGTGGCCTGAGAATGCTCCACACATTGTGTGAAAAATTACGTTGCCTGTGACTCGTCAATACTGTGTGTGAATAATCCTGTGGCTTTAGAATAGTCAATAATGTATGGGAATAATCCTTTGGACAGTGAATGATCAATACCATGTATGCATAATGCTCTGGCCTGTGAATCGCCAATACTGTGTGTGAACAATCCTGTAATTTGAGAATTGTCACTACGGTGAGTGAATGTTCCTGTAGCCTGATGATGGTCAATACAGTGTGAAAATAATCATGTGCCCTGAGGATAGTCAATAGCGTGTGTGATTACTCCTGTGGCCTGAGAATGGGCAATCCTGTGGCCTGAGGATGGTCAATACTGTGTGAGAATAATTCTGTGGTCTGAGGACGGTCAATACTGAGTGTGAACAATCCTGTGGCTTGTGGATGGTCAATACTGGGTGCGAATATTTCTGTGACCTGTAAATGGTCAGGACAGTGTGTTCATTAATCCTGTGCCCGTATGCTGGTCAATACTATGTGTGAATAATCCTGTGGCCTGAGGATGTTCAATACTGTGTGGGAATAATCCTGTGGCCTGAGAATGGTCAATACAGTGTGTGAATACTCCTGTGGTCTCAGGATGTTCAATACTGTGTGTGAACAATCCTGTGGCTTGAAGACAGTTAATATTGTGTGGAAGTAATTCTGTGACCATGTAAATGGTTAAGACAGTGTGTTCATTAATCTTGTGGCCGTGTTCCAATCAATACTGTGTGTGAATAATGCTGTGGACTGGGAATATTGAATATTGTGTGTGAATACTAGTGTGTCCTGAGGATGGTCAGTACTGTGTGTGAATAATCCAGTGCCCTGAGGATGTTCAATGCAGTGTGCGAATAATCCTGAGGTCTGAGGATTGTGAATACAGTGTGTGAGTAATCCTGCGGTCTGTATACTGTCAATACTATGTGTAAATAATCCAGTGGCCTGAGGATGTTAAATACAGTGTGTGAATAATCCTGTGGCCTGAGGATTGTCAATATTGTGTGTGAAAAATCCATGGCCTGAGGATGGTCAATACTGTGTGTGTGAACAATCCCGTGGCTTGTGGATGGTCAATACTGTGTAGGAATAATCCTGTGACCTGTAAATGGTCGAGACAATGTGTTCATTAATCCTGTGGCCGGAGGCTGGTCAATATTATGTGTGAATAAAGATGTGGTCTCAGAATTGTCAATACTATGTGGGAATAATCCTGTGACTTGCAAATGTTGAAGACAGAGTGTTCATTAATCCTGTGACCATGTGCTAGTCAATGCTGTGTGTAAATAATCCTGTGCCCTGTGAATGGTCAATACTGTGTGGGAATAATCTGTGGCTTGTGCATGGTCAATACTGTTGTGAATAATCTTGTGGCCGGAGGCTGGTGAATACAGTGTGTGAATAATCTTGTGGTCTGATGATGGTCAATACTGAATAATTCTGTGCCATGAGGATGTTCAATATTGTGTGTGAATAAACCTGTGGCCTGTGACGGTCAATGCTGTGTGTGAATTATCCTTGGACAGTGATTGGTCAATACCACGTGTGAATAATCCTCTGACCCGTGAATGGTCAATACTGTGTGTGAATAACCCTTGGCCTGAGGATGGTCAGTACTGTGTGTGAGCAATCCTGTGGCCTGAGAATGGTCAAAACTATGTGCGATTAATCCTGTTGACTGGGGTTATTCAATGCTCTGTGCGAATAATCCTGTGGTCTGTTAACAGTCTATGCTGTGTGTGAATAATGCTGTGGACTGTGAATGGTGGATACTGTGTGCGAACAATCCTGCGGCACGAGGCTGGTCAATATTATTTGTGAACAATCCTGTGGCCTGAGGATGGCCAGCACTCTGTGGGAATTATCCCATGGCCTGAGGATGGTCACTTCTGTATGGGAATAATCCTTTGGTCTGAGGAAGGTCAAAACTGTGTGAGAATAATCCTGTGCACGATGAATGCTGAATACTGTGTGTGAATAACCGTTGGGTGATCAATACACTGTGTGAACAATCCTGTGACCTGAGGGTAGTGAGTACTGTCTGTGAATAATCCTGCAGCCTGTGGGTGATCAATACACTGTGTGAACAATCCTGTGGCCTGAGAATGGTCAAAACTGTGTATGAATGAAACTGAGACCAGTAAATGGTCAAGACAGTATGTTCATTAATCCTGTGGCCTAATGGTTGTCAATACGGTGTTTGAGTATCCCGGTGACCTGAGAATGTTTAATTTTTTTTTGAGTATCCCTGTGTACTGAGGATGATCAATAATGTGTGTAAATAATCCTGGGAACTGTGAATGCTCAATACTGTGTGGGAATAGTCTTGTGGCCTGAGAATGGTCAATGCTGTGTGTGAATTATCCTGTGACCTGATGATGGTCAATACCTTGTGAAAATAATCCTGTGGCCTCAGGATCGTCAATACTGTGTTTGAAAAATCCTGTGGCTTGAGGTAAGTCAATACTGTATATGAAGAATCCTGTGTCCTGATAATGGTCAATACAGTGT
>NW_025183293.1:0-2640 GCF_004010195.1 Chiloscyllium plagiosum | reverse complement strand
TTCTGATGAAGAGTCATTAGACTCGAAGCGTTATCTCAGCCTTCTTTCCACAAATGCAGCCTCACCTCTTGAGTTTCCGCCAGGAATTTCTGTTTTCCTGTCAGAATTAACTCAACGCAGTGTAAAGCTTTTATTTCTAAAAATCTGGACCAGTCGTTCTTGTTAGAAAACTAAATGGGTTATTTCAAGCTAAAATATTTTAAGCTGAGTTCTGTTAATCAAGTCAAGGAAACAGAAATGTATCTCTCATATCCAAGAATTGAAATACACAGTTCAGTCTAACCGATAGAATGTGATGAAGTAGGAAATTATTTGCTATTTGTGTTATTATAAACCGTTGGTGTCAGCAATAGATGGTATTGTACTTTGCCACATGTTTTTTGAAATCTTTGAAATTGTGATTATATGCAAATAGCTTGCTCATAACGATGTGCCTGATCAATGCAATTGCCCTTAGAAGGAGGTCAAACGGTTCACAAGTATGAGCAGCCTTCTCAGATGCAAGGCAAAATATTTATACTCCGAGTCCTAGTGTAGTCACAGCTATGTTCCAATTCTGCTGCACATTTACAGTTTGCACGATCATGGAAGACAATTTGGATTACACTGTACCCAGTGAGTCATTGGATCAGCCTGGTTTCAATTTCCTTCTACAATTTCCAAAGGCTTACAATTTCCTTCTTCCCGTCCACGCCATGTCAATCCAATCAGTAATGAGTTCCAATTGTTCACACTGACGTTTTTAACCTCAGAATTTAATCCACAGATATTATTGCCTGAGCCTGAGACCAAAGCTTAATCACGCCAGCAACCATTGCTGCACTCCCTCGCAGTCAAAGCTAGGATGCTGGTGACTTTCAATAAAAACAGCACCCACTTCATTTCATTAACCCACGGTCGGTGGTGATGATCTAATCCCACCATATTCTCTCCTACCAACAATAAACTTTCCATTCCTTGTTTACATTGAATCTATCCTGTTTTGCCTTAATAACATTCAATCATTCTGAATCCCAGCAAAGAATCTCAATGACACTGTACTAAATGAGCAATCCGTTTGTTTTAATCATTGGCACCTACTTCTGGATCTTTTCCTAAGATGAAACTTCCTCTGCGCACCTACACTGTCAAGACACCACAGGTTTAATTTTTTTCAGTAAATTCATATCATCCTTCGAAATTCTAAAGGAGACGACTCTGGCCTGTCGAACCTGTTCTTAAAAGAAAACGTGTCTTTTCATTCAATATGCTGGTAAACCACCCACAAACTTCTTCAATACATTTCAATTATCCTTTAATTGAATGAAAAACACTTCGAACAGTACTCCGGATGTGGTCTTAACATTGCCCTTTATGAAATGACCATAACACTGGACGAAACTGCCAAATTCAATTCAATTCCTCTCTATAGTTAACAACATGTTGTTGGATTTCCTATTCACTTGTGGTGCCTGCACGCAACTCATCTGTGCTTCATGAACTAGAACACCCATATGTGTCTGCTCCAATCCATCTCCGTTTAATTAATTTACTCCTGAGTTATTTTGGAAAGAGGCAAGCAGGAAAGTACTTTGCCGAAAAAAAGGGAATGCCTTAAATCCTCCGGACAACTGCTGCTTGCAATTAAAAGGACAGCTCAACATTTGGCGTTGGGAAAGGTATTCACAAGGCTTGCAACTCTTATATCCTGGTGTGACATCAGGAGTCATGCATTGTTACAGGGAATCTATTGAGGGGAAAACATAAAAACACCACATTTTCTATTGATGCAAACTGCTCAGGTCACTTCTTTAAAGATCAACGATTTTTCAGTTTTATAAGAAGTTTTAATCTCAAGAAGTTTTTCTCGTCTTGAAAAGTTGTTGATTAATGTTAGATTAGCTATAATACTTCATAATTGCTAATTTGGAAGTACTCGATTAATATTTTCATTCTTTTGAGTTTGGACAGAGGCAAAGGCACTGATGCAACTAATTCAGATCTATTTAATAAGACAAATATATTTACATTTGTTTATTTCTGAAGTATATTTGCACTTAACGAAATAAGATATGTCTTCGCAGTTGCATCTTTCACAGTAGTGCTTGTGAGGGATTAATAGTTTGTCGGCCCTCATCAATAGCGAAGTGGTATTGTTTCAGGGGATACGTAGCACAAGTATTAAAAAGAAACATGATAATCATGGCTGAGTTGATCATCAAAGATATTTGGAATTTCAAATGAGCAGAGGAAATTGTGAAGAAGTATTCACAGTGTATTCAGGACAGTTTCCTCGGAAAAGATCTTCGGATCCCAGTCAGAGATCAGGGTATTTTAAATTGTAATGGATAATGAGGCAGGTTAAATAAATGATCTCCGTGTGAACGATCACCGAAGAAACAATGAGTTGATCAAGTGAGAATTTAGCTTTCCCATTGAGTGTGAAAAACTTAGGTCACAAGCCTTTCCCATTGAGTGTGAAAAACTTAGGTCACAAGCATCCATGCTAAACTTAAATACGGACAATTGAAAAGGAATGAGGTCAGAGTTAGCTGGGATGGACGAGAAAAAGATAATTGAAGAGCAATGTTATACGTTTAAGAAAATAGTGCATTCCTTAAAATAGAAAGTTCAGTGAGAAAGAAGAATTCAAGAAAGGTA
>NW_025183292.1:0-2640 GCF_004010195.1 Chiloscyllium plagiosum | reverse complement strand
TAGCAGGGTGAATAGTTGTTAATGGAGACTGCTAGCAGTGAACCATATGTGGTGTGTTATGGCAGGCTATGTGACAACAAGGCCTGGCGTGTGGCATAGGGGAATAGGACATGGGAGAGTTCAGGCCCTAAAAGAATTGAAATGGATATGTCTGAAGGGCTGCAGACTCCCCACATAGAAACTGAGGTGGTGTTCTTCCAGCATGCTCTGAGTTTCGCTGGAACTCTTCTTGAAGACGGAACTTGGATATTCAGCAGTGGGGTCACCCAGTCCAAACTTCGGTTCCCACGATAGTGGAAGTCACATTGCGAGCAGTGATTGTAGTAGAGTGGATTGTGAGAACTGCAGTTCATGTGTTGATTCAACTGGAAGGTCTGTTTGAGCCATTGGATTCAAAAGAGGGAAGACGTCAATGAACATGTGAGGAAAGAAAAAAAAAGCAAAAGTTGATATTATTAGAGAAATCATGAGGACAAGAAACCTAACAAAACGCACTTGACCTGAATGCTCGTCGCATTTATAACATGGTTGAAGAGCTAATGGCACAAACCAACATAAATGAAAATGGTTTAATAGCCACTAGAGAGACACGTTTGAAGGATGGCCACGAATGTGAGTTAAATATCCAGGAGTACGAGACTATTTAGAAGTTCAGACAGCAGTTCAGAAAGAAGGTGGTGTCTCTCTGTTATTCAAGGCCGACATCAGGGCAGTGTGGAGAGACAATATATGTTCTACGGAGAATGGGTTTGAATTAATTTGCGTGGAAAGTAGAAATTCTAGGAAGAACAAGTCACTGATAGGTGCAGTCTATAGGCCAGCAAATAATAACATCACACTGGTAAATGCAATAAACAAATAAATAAGCAATGCCTGTAAAAATGGGTTGGCTTTTATCATCTGGGAGTTTAATCTACATGTAACTTGGGCAAACCAGCTCAGTCACAGTACCTTTGAGGAAGAGCCCGTTGAGAGTACCCGTGATAGTCTTCTTGAACAATGAGCAATGGAACCGATGAGGGAGAAAGCAATCCCCGATCTTGTCCTGTGCAAAGGAACAGGAATAATTAATGATCTCATAGTTAGGGATCCTCTTGGAATTAGTGAACACAGTCTGGCAGATCTTAGAATTCAGATGGGGTGTGTGAAGAGAAGATTGAATACCAGGGTCCTGTGCATGTTCAGGGGGCACAACAATAGAACGAGAGAGCACCTGGCTAAAGTAGACTGGAAGCAAAGGTTATATGGTGTGACAGATATCGAGCAGTGGAAGAATTCCAAAAACGATGTTTTTGTAGAAGTGCTCATCAAAAATATATTCAAGTGTAAAGGAAGGACTGTAAGAAAAGGGGTAATCTGCCCTGCGTGTCTTAGGAAATAAGGGAGGCTATGAAAGTGAAAGAGAAGGCATACCAAGTGGCCAAGAACAGCATGAAACTGGAAGATTGGGATTACTTTAAAGATTAAAGATTAACATGAGGGGAAAGACAAACTAGAACACAAAGATGGATAGCAAAAGTTTCTATAAAAATATAAAACGAAAAAACAGTGGCTAAAGTAAAGGTTGGTCCTTTCGAGGATGAGAAGGGACATTTAGGTATGCAGGTATTCCCTTCCACCCTGCTTTTGACCAGGAGCAGTCTCAAACGCGGAAGTACACGTGCCTCTCTCCTGTCATTCCACCCCAATTTCCAATTCGATCTTCGTGGCTGCTTCACACAGTTTATCTGATTCCGGGTCTGGAACTGGATTTATGTGCTATTGCCTGCAGCAGTTGTACTGCCTTGTGTGGGCAAAGTGATGGATTAGCCGATGTTAAACTATAATGCCGTTGAAGCATACATTTGAACAATATCCTGCACTGTCCCATGAGTTTGGAGAGTTTTATTAATTCCATTCTCCAATACTCTCATTCATGGAATCTCACAGTCTCTAGAGATGCTAACGTTAAAGATTCGGTTCATTCTGCGTTCCCACATGCCTGTCGCTAAGTCCTGATATTGTACATTCTCCCTGACATTTCCTCTGGTACCAAACTGGATGCAGCTTGCAAGCGTGCTCTGTGGAGTGCTGCAACTATTTAGTAGTTCGTGTTCTGCGTTGTGATTACATCGACCTCGTCTCGAATCCACATCATGGCGATCAGTTCTCTCAACGTTTCCCTTTTGGTGAAACACGGTAAGAAATTAATTGTTTTTACATGATAATATTCTCCGACGTGATGATTTGTTTTCCATCGAATTTCGTTCTCTGACACTTCTGAGTTTCATTTATCAGGATGTGAACCCAAAAGTTCTCGAAGTTCGCCCTCCCATTCTCCCTCCCACTCTCTTTTCCGTCCCTCGTTCCATTTGACTGAGGCACAGCAGAATCTAACATACGCTTTGATGTTAGATTCTGTACCATTGCACTCACTGTTGCTGGGTGACCTTGTCCCAATCTCTTCATTGGCACCTTCAAATCGTTTGATCCGTTTGGATATCGTGGTTGTGCGATCAATCCTCTTTTAGCAGTTTTTACTGACAAGGACCAGAGATTATTGGAACGTGAGGCTCAATAAAAGAGGACAGAGGAAAAGAGACTATTAGAAATGTTCAGCTTCGCCGACTTTCTGCGATAACCTCGTGGTCTTATTGCTAA
>NW_025183291.1:0-2640 GCF_004010195.1 Chiloscyllium plagiosum | reverse complement strand
TGCCAAATGGCTTTGACAGTCTGCTCAGGGAACTACTCGATAGGATCCGCCCTCTCCTCTTCCCGAAGGGTCTCAAAGACACTACGTGCTGACCACTTCCTGATGGACTAGTGGTCAAAGCTGTTTTTCTTCATAAACTTCTCCACGAAGGACAGATGGTACAGAACGGTCCAACTACTCAGAGGCCAGGCCCATCCTTCGCAACACCGGGGACAGGTAGAACCTCAGTACGTAGTGACACTTGGTGTTTGCGTACCGGGATCCACACACAGCTTGATGCAGCCACACACAAAGGTGGCCATCAGGGTGAGGGTGGCATTGGGTGTATTTTTTCCCCCATTGTCCAGACCTTTATACAACGAGTCCCTTCGGACCCGGTCCATCTTTGACTTCCATATAAATTGGAAGATGGCCTGGTGAGTGCAGCGGCACAGGTTCTGGGAATAGGCCAGACCTGTGCCACGTATAACAGCAATGACAGTGCCTCAGACCTGATGACCAGGTTTTTTCCCGCGATGGAGAGCGACCGTAGCTTCCATCTGCACAGTTTCTGCCTCACTTTGCTGATATGCTCCTCCCAAGACTTGGCACACGCCCCAGGCCCCCAGAACCAAATACCCAGCACCTTCAGGTGGTTGGTCCTGACAGTGAAGGGGATCGAGGATTGGTCGGCCCAGTTTCCGAAGAGCATGGCCTCGCTCTTGCCTCGGTTTACCTTGGCCCCCGAGACCCGTTCTAACTGGTCACATATGCACATGAGTCTGCGCACGGACAGCGGATCCGAGCAGAAAACGCTGATGTCATCCATGTACAGGGAAGTCTTAACCTGCAGGACCCCGCTGCCAGGAATACTCACCCCTCTCAGGCTCGCATCCTTCCTGATGGATTCGGCAAATGGCTCTTTGCAGCACACAAACAAGGCAGGAGAGAAAGGGCAGCCCTGCCTGACTCCAGATCTGACTGGGAAGCTATCTGACTCCCACCCATTGATTGAGACTGCACTGACAATGTTGGTGTAGAGCAGTCTGATCCAATCGCAGATTCCCTCTCCAAAGCCCATTTTGGAGAGGACATCTCTCATATACCTGTGTGATATCTTATCAAAGGCTTTCTCCTGGTCCAGGCTGATCAGGCAGGTATCCTGCACGTAGGCGATCGTATCCCTGAGGGGTGTGAGACTCTCAGCGATCATACTGCCCAGCATAGCTTCCACAAGCACCTCATGCTGTCCCAATGTCTGATATGTTCAAACAAACCATTCCCACTGAGTCCTGTCAGGGACTCTCACCCTTCAAAATCTTCCCCTTTTACTTTGTGGATGTGGTTAATTACAGAATTGGTACAGTGCAGGAAGAGGCCATTCAGCCCATCAGTGCTCCCTGAGCATTTTAACTCAGTGTCACTACCTTCTCATTTCCTCTTAACCTTGTACATTGTTTCTATTTGAATAATTATCCACACCCTGTTTAATGTGGAAATTTAATCTTTCTCCACCACACCCCCAGGCAGTGCATTCCAGGCCTAAGTCACTCACTGAGTCAAAATCTTTTCTTTCATCTTGAATTTGCTTGTTTTGCAAATTCCTTTAAAACAGTGCCCCCGGCTCTTGGGCCATTCACACTCGGAAGAGTGTTCCTTGTCTACTCTTTCCAAACCTCTGAATAATTTGGAAAACTTCCATCAAATCGCCTATTCTACGTCTTCCCTCCAAGGAACCCATGCCCAACTGAATCTTTCTTGATAACTGAAATTTCTTGTTTTGGGAACCATACTTGTAAATCTCTTCAGTTCTCTGTCCAATACATTCACATTCTCTTCATTATGTGGCACCCAGAATTGCACACACCACTTCAGCTGAGCTCTGACTCCTGTCGTATACAAGTTCAGGTTTGGCAGGGTAAGACGCTCCAACCAGAGCACATCTGCTTGCCAATTCCCTTTTCCTTTTTTCCTCTCTTTGAATTATTTCTTTTCTCCACAACCCCCCTCCCCATGCCCCTCCGGTCCCCACAACTCTTAACATCTCTGGAGAAAGAAGTGATGGACGGGCCGAATCTCGGAGTGAAGGAGGACTGACATACTCGGAGCGACAGATGGGCCGAGTCGTGAACATCGGTACCTGGGAATCCCGGGGTGGAAAGAGGTGGAGGTGAATCCCAATGCAGTGTGACTGACCTTGCTGTTAAGTGCCAGTGAGGAGCGGACTAGAGGTTGGAACGATGTTGGACCTGGTGCCATGTGCTGAGTTGCTGCTTCTGGAATTCTTTACGAGAATACAATTGACATCCCTTTCAAAACTGGACCGTACTTTATATCACTTTCACAATGTGTAAGTAATGATACTGCTTTCCTGTCAATCCTCTTTCGAAAACAATATTTATTTTACTCTAAGATTTATATCTAGCTACTTGTGCCTCCGATGGCGCTATTAAAATGCAGCCATTGTAAAGATTTTTCACTGTACTCCTGTACTTTTGTACTGGAGAACAAGTGACAGTAAAAGAGATTTGAGTCATCACCATTTTCCTGCTCCTTGTACTCTGTATTCTTGGGTTAAAGTAAGTTGTTGCACACCATGTGGTTTGGGGTTTATTGTTCCACAGGAAAGGTGGGTTTTTTTGTGCCGTGTTTCAAAATCTT
>NW_025183290.1:0-2640 GCF_004010195.1 Chiloscyllium plagiosum | reverse complement strand
TGCCCCAGTGCGATTGTTGTCGAGATTGTGCTGCAGTGCGATTGTTATCGAGGCAGTGCTGCAGTGCGATTTCATCGAGGCTGTGCCACAGTGCGATCGTTGTCGAGGCTGTGCCACAATGCGATCGTTGTCGAGGCTGTGCCACAGTGCGATTGTTGTCGAGATTGTGCCGCAGTGCGATTGTTGTCGAGATTGTGCTGCAGTGCGATTGTTGTCGAGGCTGTGCCACAATGTGATTGTTGTCGAGACTTTGCTGCAGTGTGATTGTTGTCGAGGCTGTGCCGCAGTGCGATTGTTGTTGAGGCTGTGCCACAGTGCGATTGTTGTCGAGGCTGTGCCACAATGTGATTGTTGTTGAGGCATGTGCTGTAGTGCAATTGTTGTTGAGGCTGTGCCATAGTCCGATTGTTGTCGGGGGTTTGCCACAGTGCGATTGTTATCGGGGCTGTGTCATAGTGCGATTGTTGTCTGGGCTGAGCTGCAGTGCGATTGTTTTCGAGGCTGTGCTGCAGTGTGATTGTTGTCAAGACTGTGCCACAGTGCGATTGTTATCGTGGTTGGGTATGTGTGCGATTGTTATCGAGGCAGTGCCACAGTGCGATTGTTGTCGAGGCTGGGCCGCAGTGTGATTGTTGTCGAGGCAGTGCGGCAGTGCAATTGTTGTCGAGATTGTGCTGCAGTGCAATTGTAGTCAACATTGTGTCGCAGTGTGATTGTTGTCGAGGCTGTGCCACAGTCCGATTGTTATCGAGGCAGTGCTGCAGTACGATTGTTGTCGAGGCTGTGCTGCAGTGAGATTGTTTTCCTGGCTGTGCCACAGTGCGATTGCTTTCGAGGCTGTGTGTGTGTGCGATTGTTATCGAGGCAGTGCTGCAGTGCGATTGTTGTCGAGGCTGTGCCGCAGTGCAATTGTTGTTGAGGCTGTGCCACAGTGCGATTGTTGTCAGGGCTGTGCGACAGTGCGATAGTTTTCGAGGCTGTGCTGCAGTGCGATTGTTATCGAGGCAGTGCTGCAGTGCGATTGTTATCGAGGCAGTGCTGCAGTGCAATTGTTGTCAAAGCTTTGTGACAGTCCGATTGTTGTCGAGGCCGTGCTGCCGTTAAATCGTTTTCGAGGCTGTGCCACAGTGCGATTGTTATCGAGGTTGCGTGTGTGTGCGATTGTTATTGAGGCTGTGCCACAGTGCGATTGTTTTTGAGGCTGTACCGCAGTGCGATTGTTGTCGGGGCTGTGCCACAGTGCGATTGTTGTCAAGGCTTTGCCACAGTGCGATTGTTATCGAGGCTGTGCCACAGTGCGATTGTTGTTGAAGCTGTGCCGCAGTGCAATTGTAGTCAACATTGTGTTGCAGTGCGATTGTTGTCGAGGCTGTGCCACAGTCCGATTGTTATCGAGGCAGTGCTGCAGTACGATTGTCGTCGAGGCTGTGATCGTGACTGTGCCACAGTGCGATTGTTATCGAGGCAGTGCTGCAGTGCAGGCAGTGCTGCAGTGCGATTGTTGTCGAGGCTGAGCCGCGGTGCGATTGTTGTCGAGATTGTGCCGCAGTACGATTGTTGTTGAGATTGTGCCGTAGTGCGATTGTTATTGAGGCTGTGTCGCAGTGCAATTGTTGTCGAGATTGTATCGCAGTGCGATTGTTGTCGAGGCTGTGCCACAGTGCGATTGTTGTCAAGGCTGTGCCACAGTGTGATTGTTGTCGAGGCTGTGCGACAATGCGGTAGTTTTCGAGGCTGTGCCGCAGTGCGATTGTTGTCGAGGCTGTGCCACGGTACGATTGTTCTCAAGGCTGTGCCACGGTACGATTGTTCTCAAGGCTGTGCCACAGTGCGATTGTTTTCGAGGCTGTGCGCGGTGCGATTGTTGTGGAGGCTGTGCCACAGTGCGATAGTTCTCAAGGCTGTGCTGCAATGCAATTGTTGTTGAGGCTGTGCTGCAATGCGATTGGTATCGAGGCTGTGCTGCAATGCGATTGTTGTCGATGCTGTGCTGGAGTGCGATTGTTGTCGAGGCTGTGCTGTAGTGCGATTGGTATCGAGGCTGTGCTGCAATGCGATTGGCGATTGGTATCGAGGCTGTGCTGCAATGCGATTGTTGTCGATGCTGTGCTGCAATGCGATTGGGGTATCGAGGCTGTGCTGTAGTGCGATTGTTATCGATGCTGTGCTGGAGTGCGATTGGTATCGAGGCTGTGCTGCAATGCGATTGTTGTTGATGCTGTGCTGCAATGCGATTGTTGTCGAGGCTGTGCTGTAGTGCGATTGTTATCGAGGCTGTGCTGCAGTGCGATTGTTGTCGAGGCTGTGCGACAGTACGATTGTTGTCGAGGCTGTGCTGCAGTGAGATTGTTGTCGAGGCTGTGCCACAGTACGATTGTTATCGAGGCAGTGCTGCAATGCGATTGTTATCGAGGCTGTGCTGCAATGCGATTGTTATCGAGGCTGTGCGACAGTACGATTGTTGTCGAGGCTGTGCTGCAGTGAGATTGTTGTCCTGGCTGTGCCACAGTGCGATTGCTTTCGAGGCAGTGCTGCAGTGCGATTGTTGTCGAGGCTTTGCCACAGTGCGATTGTTGTCGGGGCTGTGCCGCAGTGCGATTGTTGTCAAGGCTGTGCCATAGTGCGATTGTTGTTGAGGCT